>NC_046289.1:92917187-92987187 GCF_004115265.2 Rhinolophus ferrumequinum | reverse complement strand
AGTTTGTCATCAATGATCAAATATATATTTCTCATAAATCACAATATTGCAGAGACAGAGACTTAGTGAAACATTAAAATAGATGGATGAATAAATAAATTATCTTCACTTTCTGTTCATCTCTATTGTGCTAGCTTTGAGACCAGAAACCATAACAAACTTGATTGACATCTTGGGTTCATTACAAGAAAATCATTATTAATATATTAATACCAGAAAAGGAAAGATTAAATGAAAGTCAGAAACAAGTGTGCAATAACTCAGATTCATTTAGGGGTTCTTGGCGTGAGGAAGTGTTGGAAGGAATGAGAAATTTTATATTTTGGTGCCTTGTTCGGAGACAAATGTTCTTGAATGGTCACAGATTGCTGGAGACTCTGTAAACAAACATTCTTGCTAGTCTAGCTTAGCTTGTAAAAATTGTCATTGCCATAGATAAAATAACAATTTATATATTCAGTGAAAAATGGATATTACTAGGAATATATGAAAATACTATCATGATCCTGTTGCCAAAGGTGGTAACATTTTATTAGATAATTTTTTAGAGAGTACTGTGTACTTTGAAAATTAATAATAGCTTTAAGATCTTTCTCTTAAAATCAGACTTGTTATATAGCAACTATAAACATAAGATAATATTTGCCCAGACTTATCATTTATTGACTATGGACATTTATCAACCTGGTAGTATTCCTGGGGAGAAAATAGATTGTTTCTTAACCATGGCTATATATCCACGTCACCAGATCAACTTAAAAAACAAACACAAAACAACTACGCCTTCTTAGGGCCCCATTTTGATCTCCATGTTGGTCATCCTGAGGTCTGCTTACTGAGGCTGATCAGCGAAAATCTTGCTGAAGAGAGAGATTCTGGGTGGTGAACAACTAGTCTCTCCTTCCTGTCAACACCTTTAATCTTCATGATTGATATATTGGTGTCCTTTCTCACTTGGCTTCATGTAGTAGAAAGCTACCCCTCTCTTTCTTCCCAGAGAAAAGGGAATCATTCTGACTGTGACATCTGCATTTCTCAGAAGACCTTCAAAGAAATTCTGAGGCGCGCATCACCCCCCTCCCTACCCGCCCTGCATTGGTATTTGGTGGTTGTAGGCAGTGAACTCTGCAGCAAGGCATTTGGTCCTGACACTTGAGTTCTTGCACATCTCTTTAGAATGTAGGCTGGTACGTTAATTTCATTTTCAGCTATGGGCCTTAGTCATAATTTTAGGATAACAGAAAAACAAATCCACTTAACATCCTGTTATAATTATTTCCTAAAAATTAATTTGTCTTTAGAAAGCGCTTAGATTTGTTTATTTAGCTATTGTAGGGAAGAAAAAGCATTTCCTGTTTTCCTTTTAGGTTGTTTAGCTGGTCTAATAATTAAATTGATGTAGGACAGATTACTAGGAGAAAAACAAATTAAAGGTTGTATGTATGGGAACCCCAAAGACGTGAGACTCGAGGGCAAGTTGGGCAGGTGAGGCTTCTCTGCCACCCTGAGCTAAGGAATGGGATAGGGGCCTGCGGCTGCAAAGTGGGGGCGGGGGCTATAATTCACAGGAAGATAAGAAGAGCAGATGTTTGGTTATTAGAAGTTTGTCTTGCCATGCAGATAGGTCTTTCATATAAAAACCAATCTCTAGTAATAGCTCTCTTTCTGGTACAGGCCTCCTATCCTAATTCTTTTCAGTAGTTAAAGGAGAAATAAAAGTTTTTCCTGAGTCTGCTGGGCCTCGATTGCCTTCTGCTCAAAATAATCCACGCGCCAGAGTGGCATATTTTGGGATAGCCTGTTCTGCTTCTCTTCACCATCTATCACCACATGTACCTGCTATCAGAATATCAAGGGCCAATTCTCCCAGTTCTTTAACAGACCAATAAAAAACAGGCAATGAATAGATTCTAAGAAAAGGAGGACTTTTTTCCAGGAATCTTGTCACAGATCCTGTGAAAGTTTCTTCTCCCATATTGCATGCATGTAGCTTATGTCTGGAAGTGGCACCTGCTCTAGGCCTAACCATCTGATTCCTATAAGAAAGGGAAACATTTTATGAGTAGCAGTGACTCATGAGACCCTTGTAGAGGATTCTCCAGAGTCCCTGGTGACAAGGTGATATTTGCTTATCACATGCATTCTAATATTCTTCATTACCACATAACTCATATTTTTGGATTTTCAAAGTTTCCTCCTTTGTAAATTGTTGTTCCCTATTTCCTTTCACTAAAAATTCTGCAATTTAACATTTCCAATGTTCGTTCTATATAGCTTTCTAGCACCTCTTTTCTATTACCACAAATACATATAACATTATGAAAGAGCATTTTGGCAACTATTGAGTTAATGTGATCTTTGTAGAAGAGACGGACTACACCATCTGATTTGGTTTCAAAATAAACTTTCCTCTGGTCCTCAAAGAGGTATTCTATGATGTTGTCAATCACCAGTTATTGGACAGCAGCGTTTTTCCTTGAAATTTATTCAGAATAATACTCTTTTACATAGCTTATTCATTTCTTGAGCTTTCCTGATGGTATTTGCTTTAAATAAAATGTTTTCAAATTACTGGAGATGATTCCTCTGTATTTGCATGCTATTGTTAGAATAGTCAGTACAGTTCAACTTTTCTATAAAAAGTGATTTTGGAGAAAAATTACTAGGAAAATGATTCTGTATGAATAACAATAACAGATGCAGAAAAGTGAAATTCAAAAACATTTCATATTAGTTAACCCCAAGAGATGCAATTTCCACACACTTCGTGAGCAAAAAGGTGCACTAGTCTCATTGTTGTAGGCATTCATTTGGGGAATGGATTTTCTCTCTCATTAAAGCACCCATCAGTGCCTCATTTTCATTTTCCAAATTAAAAGTAGGTGCACATAATCATTCTTTGTAAGAATCCCTATAGAAAATAACCTTCCACCAAAGTATATGAGTGTGAAGACCGCTGAGCAATTTCTTAGCTTGAAAGTTGCATAGTTTTCAGAACATAACTCACTAAGTAAAGGAATGCTGATGATTAGCTTGAGCTAGGTAAGAATGAATAAAACCTATCCCATGGAGAAAACTAGACCTGAAGACATATGGAAACCTGGCAAGATGTGGTCAGAACCAGCACTACCCAGCTGTCTCACTGAACGTACTGATGAATTTGACAGCATTTCATTTACTGCCTTAGTTTTCCCGTTATGAGATGGAGATGATGATTGATTGAATGCTTACGGAATTTTTATTTGATAAATAGCATTAAAGAAACTTGAAAAACTAAAAAAATATACTATGCAAATGTTATGTATGGACAATACTGTTGGGATTATCGAAGTGGTTTGCCTTTGTTCTTCTGATGGTTTAGGCATTTCACAGACCATTGTGACCTCCTAAAAGACGGGACCAGAGAGTAAAAATAGTAACTAAAAAAGTAGCATTTAGGAAATGTGTGTTCTTGTCAACTAATTTAGTTAGCTGTCAGTTCTTTGGGCAAAAATTAAAAGGCGTGTTCAGTTTAGTAAATAGGTGAATCCATACATTAAGAAAACATTCTCATGAATATAAAATAATTTAATGAACTCTATTTATAATTTGGAGGTAAAACATTTAAAACATGATATAGTTTTCTAAATACTAGTTTTTGTTAAGGTTATAGTCCTAACTTTTTTTTAGCATCCCAGAGTGCTAGTTTCTCTTTAACCATTTAGATTGTTAAATCTCATCAGTCCTCGAAATCACAGCATAACAAGGTACTTCAAATGTCCACATCTCTAGATGTAATTTTAGCTATAGCTACATCAGAATAAATACCGGGACTGGTGGGTATAACTGAGAGAGTTCTCAGAACGTTGCAGAAGAACCCTATTTCCTAATTATATTGTTTGATCATTTATCAGATCATAATTTTGTCCTATTCATTACATGAAGTACACTTCTTTATTAGCTAAGAGGAAACACTGTAGTAATTTGTCTATTTTAGCTGATTATGATATGTGTTTCTCATGGTACATTATTTTCTTTATTGTTTCCTAGCCAACCTGTGTTGTGCAGAAGTGGATTAATTATCATCTTTGGTTCATAACATACTTTCAATATTGTTCCATGCGTAGCTGCATTTACTTATTTATTGTTTACTGACTTTCTTGTTTGCTTATAAATCTCTAATAAGCACTTACTATCTGTACTTGAAATGAAAACTGGGACCTTGACCATCACATACTTGTAATTATTTGATTCTCCGTCATCCCATTCCTTCTTTATGTTCATTTTTCTCTTGTTCTGTTTCATATAGTTTTGATTCATTATTACATATGCCTTAGAAGTCTATTTACCTAATTGTTTTTAACTTTATCAAAGGAGTAGCATACATTTTCAGATGCATTGTTATGAAGCCTGTAAGCCCGTCATAAAGCACACATATAAAGTAGTAGAAGCAGAGGAGGCAGGATTTTAAGAGCATAATGATTTCCTTGAATTTGATTGATGATCAAAAAGCACAGGTCAAATGCTTCACTGGGCAAAGGAACGACCGTGTTTCCCTGAAAATATATCTTATATTATATCACATTATCTAAGACCTGGTCTTACATTATGTTAAAATAAGACCAGGTCTTATATTAATTTTTGCTCTAAAAGACGTGTAAGAGCTGATTGTCCGGCTAGGTCTTATTTTCGGGGAAACACGGTAATCAGCTCATGTCATTTACTTTGCAAAATTTGTCTTTGTAAAGAGATTTTACTTACTTTAGTTTTGAAATTTAAGGAGTTGGATTCCTTCTCTGGCCTAAGTGCAGTCTGCCTTGGTTTGAAATTTCACATGGCAATTCATATATATGAGTGACAAAACATTTCATAGGTGACATATTGGATTGAGTTAAATCTGTGTTTATACTTAGAACATGCAAGGGTCTCACCAGGGAAAAGAATGAACAGCCTGGAGCATGGAGACAGCCCAGAGAGCCCCAGGACTCTAGAGCATTCAATAATTTCTACATGGTAATAGAGAGAGCCTGCGTTCAAAAAGACTTTCCTAATCCACCAATAATTGTATTTCCTTTTTGTAGCAACACTCCAAGGATAAGAAAATTCTTGTATGATATATGAAAATAAATGGTAATTTAAATTCTAATTCATTTCCAAAAAGCAGTGCAAATTAGACTTTTAAAATGGACATTTCTGAGGTATTGCCAAAACTAAGTGAAATGATTCTTAGAAAAGCTAGGAAGAAAGGTTAATTATCAATCAATCCAGATTTACGAAACAGCAAGTGATGGGTTATGCATTTGCCACTTATGGTGCTGCTTCCTAGTTTAGAAATAAGCAAACAAATTTAAAAAGTAACATTAAGCAATATCGGACTCAAATAATTATTTGATATTCTCTATTCTTACAGTCTGTGAAGGTGTTTAGATGACATAAAAATAGAGCCAAGGTGCTAGTTATATGTGACTATTAACAATCATGAATATTTAATTGCGTGATAATAAAAATGTTCATTTACTGTGCGTCTTCTCTGTGCCACACTTTTTTCTTACCTTAGTTCATTCAACCCATTCAACTCTGTTGGTTGTGTTTTATAATTTTTTTTCATGGATGAGGAAACTAAGACTCAGAAATATTTTGTAACCTCCCAAGGTGTAAGTTTTGATAATGTATTACCCATATTACTTGTTATGGAAAAATACTAAATCTCCTAAAATTCAGACCTAGATGGTCTAGCCTTGTGTCTTGTTGAATGTCACGTGCTATATGTCTCTTGGGATCATCCACAGCAATGTTGCTATACTTGGACATCTGTCAGGAGGATTTGAATAAAGGAGTGTTACATAAGGCACTTTGTTTTGAATGGAGACTGTGATACTGTTTGTTCTCTCAAGGTTTGCCTTAGGAAGAGATCATTGAAATGAAATTAGCAATCGTGCAAACAGAGCAGTTCTATTTCTTGGCATATTGTAAACACAGAGAGTTTTGTGGTTCTAATGTAATGAATTGATGATGAATGCATAAAACTTGTCAAACACGTTTACACATACAAGTGATAAAGGAAAACATCACTTTCAGTGTTAATTTGGTATCCCCATGTCAGATTTGAAGAGCTATTTAGACTACAGAAATATCCATGAATTTAGCACTGAGCAGGAGAGCAAAATTAACAGATGATATCACATCCATTGGCAATTTGAAGGAAATTTTGTTATCAAACCCTCCTTCAAGTGAATCAATATCTCTACAAATTTTGTAGAATCTGTCCTCTGCTCGTGAAACATTAAGTTATGAATTATTCCTTTTTATTAACTAGTTGCCATCGAAAGCTGCTCTGCTGGATGGATAGAATATTGTATTTTATTTTTCAACCATATCAATTATCCCCCTAAATTGTATGAAAATGGAAATCCAATATACATTATTTCAGATCTAATTGTGTTTTAGAATGTAAGTTCTTTGGAAATATATCCACATATATTTATTTTTAATTCCTGACCCATAATTTTTGTATCATACTTAGGATATTGCTTGATATGATAAAACTGAAACTTTGTTAAAAACAATAGTAATTCAAAAACTATTGTAGAATTATAAATCTATGTAGCTGTATATTTACTCTTCAGTTTGAGGTTTCTCCCACTCATTTATCCTTGAATTTATTTTAGTAAAATATTTAGAGAAAATTTATTTTTAAAACTATGCAAACAAACATGATAAAGCTGCTGGTTAGAGAAAAATTTGTATCTCACGGGTATTGACACCAACAGACATGTGCACTTGTCTCCAAGACTGAGCAGTTAAACTAAAAATTGCTGAGGACTGGGAATACTCAAATGCTTCTTGGGGGCTAGAATATGTCCTTGGCACTTGTCTGTATAATATCATGCTGTTTAGAAAATGGAGACTCAAGAACTACTACAAGATGAAAATAGATGCCAACCACGCACTGCCTGTTGAGATTCGCCAGTGTGAGTGGAAAGTAAAGAGGAGTACTTGTGGGAAAATGAGGTAAATATGAATATGTTAACAGATGGAAAGCCACTGTTATTTTGACTCCCGTGATGTACTCACGAGCTTTCAGCTTTGTCTGTCACCATCTGTACTTCTCTGGATAGACATGGTGGGCCACCATGCTCTGTGAGACAAAATTCAGAGCAGCTCTCTGTTGCGAATGTTTGCAATGTGGGGTCTCGGAGAATTAGAATAATTCTTAAAATTTAAGCCTCTCAAAATTGAAGGTCAGCTTTGGACACGAGAATGACGGGACATGAAGAGTGAAAAGAAAGGAAAAATGGTGATCGTGTGAGTCAGGCTCTTGTTCATCAATATTTCTGATTGAAAGGTTGACAGAGATAGGACAGTCGGTATAATGGAAGGACGGAAAACCATACGGAATGTGTAGAGCATGTGGTCATTGAGTGTAAATGTAACACGGAGTAGCAGTAACACAATTTAGCAAGCTTAAAAAAAAGACTTGTGAAATGTTTTAGAATTGTGGAAAGGTAAATATGGGGGGTCAATAAAAGCCCTGAAAATGTGCCCTCATAGTTATGATTGCCATGATCTAAACTATATATATATATATATATATATATATATATATATATATATATATATATATATATATATACATATGAGGGAAAGCCTTTTTAAAATGTTATTTTTTTATCCTTTAAAACTTGAAAGTATGCCTTGAAGTGTCAGTTCTATATTACAAAAAAATTAAAAAACAAACAAACAAAAAATTGTAGTTATATTGTAAACTTGAAAAAGAAAAATAAGTATCTTTAGAGGGGCGAGGGTTGGGAATTGTAGAAAGGGAAATTACATTAATGTCTTCTTTTTTCCTTCCTCCCTTTCTCCTTTCCTGCTTCTCTCCCTTCCCCCCACGTTTAATCCTTCAGTAACTCTTCCTGGCTGCACCTGCAGAATACACTTAGAATCTGACCACTTTCTCAGACCTCTGGTACTAACATCCTGGTACAAGCCCAGAGCATCATCTCCTTATAGGGCTCCCCGATCCCACCTTGCTTCCTATGCTTTGATCCCATGATCGTTAAGAAGTGGTCAATAACTCTGAATAAATGAATGAGTAAATGAAAGGAGAATGAAGAGAAAGATATGATATTGTATGTTTCTCTTGTTTCACCATCTAGAAACTTAGATTCAAGTTCAAGTTTGTAAAACAAATGAGCCTTACTTTATATTTAACACAGAGTTATCTAGATTTTTCCAAGTTGGAATGGACTTTGGTCCAATGCTCTCTGTGCCAAGTGAGGAAGCTGAGGCGCAGTGAAAGATATCGGTAATATGTTCTCCGTCATAATTTTATTTAGACCCGGCAATGATTTCCAGTCCAGTGTTCCTTCCAATATACCATACCACTCCCAATGTGAACATGGAAACTGTTGGTAAGAAATTGATTGGTGTCCTGTGTCATGCAAAAGGCTGTTTTCTAAACTGCCCTATAACAGAAGCTTTGTATAGGTCTTCATAGCCTAGCCTTTTTATCTTAGGGAAACTTCCCTCTTTCCTCCTCTCCCTAAACCTCCGTCATTCCTGAGACCATGTAATTTTCTTACATACCAGGGAATCAAGGTTCCAAAGCTAAAGGTTCTTTTTTTTTGCTTTTCACTTAGAAGTTTTAATGCCTTTAAGAACTAACTGTGGAACTACACTTGCTATTCTAAACCCATGATGAATTATAGATAGAAAATCTAGGTTCAACCTACAGAGTTTGTTAATTAATTACAGTACATTACTAAAATTATGTCATATACGGCCTACTTCTATATTATACTCCCTGTATATCTTTAACATTATGAAAGTGTGGGGTAATATCTTTATAATTTTTAGCTATTTCTAATAATTTATATTATCCCTCATATAGAGTACACATTGGATATTGTTTATTTTTCAGAAATAATCTATGGTACTTCTAGTTAAAGCTCTGTATCTTGTTTGTGTTTTCATTTTCACCAGTGGAGAAATAAGCCTGATGTGATGTGTTTACCTCAAAACTTCCAAGTCAAATATAAATCATTTCTGAACCATAAATGTTTCTGTCTCTTTGAAGTCCTCTACCTAGGATGGAGAAACTAAGCAAAACATCCTTTCTCTCATGTGCTTTATTTCATCTGATAATAAAAAGGACTTGGTCTCTAATAGGTGATAATATGACTTCGGGATAGTTTAATTACTTTGTAGGAAAAGACTGGGTATTTTTAAAGTAGAGCTATAACACACTCTGTATCAACTCAACAGAGGAAACATTATACCAGAGGTTTAGGATATCAGTGTCTGTTAGAATGGGTTCCTTTGACTATCAGTATGTTGGACAAAATACCATACATCTATAAATCTTATTTTGCATTATGGGCAGCCGTGCCATTAGCAAATTTCATTTCCTGCAAACCGGTACATCATGTGAACATTGTCAGTCAAAATTCTGATCGTCTGTTCAGTTAAATGTTGTTTTTTAAGTTTCTAAGTTGAAACTGTTTTCTGCATCCTGGAAATAGTACTTCTTCTTTGCCAAGTCAGATTCCCTCCTACGCTTATCACTTTATATGTGGCAAAAGAGTAAAAAGAGTAGGAGGAATCAGGCTAGGATCTTAGCATCACATTAACTCAGGCAAGGAAATGGACCTCCTTAACCTTTTCACTGCGTTAATTGATTTCAAGTTTGTTCTCCAAAATGTGACCAAAATCCACAAAAAATAATTAGTCTTTATATGTTTAAGTACATACAGTTAAGGTGCTACATTTTAGTAAAATAAATGATTACTTTAAAATATACAAATTTCTTATTGTTATTCATCCTTGAAAAACACAAAAATATAGAAAAATGTACATCTGCTTTCCTAAACTTCCTTTTTGGAACACCGTGCTCATCGAGTAAACTCAAATGTGGTAATCAGCGGCATGGAAATATCATTCAAGTACCGACGAAGGAACATTGCAACGAAAATGTTAACTTGTATTTATAATGGCAATGCAAAACCTTTAAAGGATATTAGTGGTTCTCAAGTGTTAGGATGTTCTTTATATAAAGACTTCTACTATCTCAGGGTTCCCTCCCCTGTTTTATCCATTTCTACTCTCCTACAATATGAGATTACCATTGTAATAGCAACATAATAATTACAATCAGGACAATTCTCTAGGGTGCTTCTCCCTATCAGTGTAAAAATGAATCATATAATCATTCTATAGTTTGAGAATTTTTACAATAGCACATTGTCCTAAATACTTCAGGAGATTTATAAATTCTAATTCTTAATGATTCCTATTTCCTAGTTCCTATCCCTTTCCTGGTTCATCTTCAATATTTACTAGGTTTCAGAAGCCACAGTGGGTGTTCGGGGACCAGTTTCGGTGGACTAAGTTTATCTGTTCCTTCCTGTTCTGTGAATGATGGTTAAAAATGAACTGCATCTTCATCACTTTTGAAAAAAGGTGAGAAATCAGCATTTTTCTTTTTCATAATGTAAATGTCACAGTAAACAATCCAAATATATTTTAATAAAATATATTGGACTATTAGTACTTGCTGCTTGACAAGTTAATTCTTAAAATTATTTTTACCAAGTGATAAAATAAATTAGGGATTAAATATTACTGCTATTGGCAAAAATCATTTTATTATAGATACATTATAAGTATTACTTTATTAGAATTATTGCTGCTTAGGCTTAAAAGATGTTCTGGGAATACTTTATTTGATATATTAAAATAGTCACCCAATACATCAGTTAAATGCCACTAGAAATTATTTTAGCTGAATTCATGCAGTTCTTAACTGTAAACCGTAACAGGTTAAGTTCTTTTCTCTGAAAATGTTTGATTTTGTGTGTGTGTTTATGAATGAATTACACATGTGCTAAAGTTTGGCTAATTTGTAAAGAGCTGTCCATTAGAAGTTTTTAAATAAATATTAAGGAGGGAAATACATTAGGTATGAAATAATTTCTAAATATGTGAAATATTTAAACCTTTTTTTCTATAAAGGAACCACATTATTTACATTTTTTTTATGCCTAGTTTAGCATAAGCAATTTGAAAGGGAGGACGCTGGAGGGGCAGCAAATGGAAAGGGTGTTATTGTATAGCCTTTGGAAGATAAAATGTGAACCAGAACATTGGCAAGGGCAGTAGAAATGGAGCAGACGTGATTTGATTTAAGAGATATTGTAGAAACTGGAAGCGATAAACTGGTAGTGTAAGGATGACTCAGGGTTTTTTTTTTTTTGTTTTTTTGTTTTTTTGTGGTGAGCTGGGGGTGTGAGTCCATCACTGAGGTAAGGAATATAGGACACGTTATAAATAGTGACTCTCTGGTATAACTTGTTTCTTATACTGTGTGAATTTGTTTTCCTTGTGAAATAGCGAATGTTTGCAGTAGCTATTTAGAAGAACATTTCACCAAAGGTAATGTTTACTTCATTAAATTGTCATGTCCTATGTATAGGAAAATGATTGCTTCTAGGAAATATGCCTGTAATTAAAATTAGATGCCAAGAGGAAGCAGGAGATTATTCAATAGATTGCACAGTTTGCAGGTTTGGGTTTATAGACTGTAAAATTGTTGTCAGTATGTTCTCTAATTACTCTAAGACCTAACTTTTGTAATAATTCAAGCATCATTTGAAAATTAAAGAATTATGTTTAGCATTGCAGATTATCATTTCAATCATCCTCATTCCACTCTATCGATAGAAAAGATGTTATTGATTTTAAGCTATTTCTAAGTTTATACCAAGATCTAGTATTCATCTATTTCACTTGTAGTTAAGATAGACAGTTATTATGACTACATGCAGTGCATCTTACAAATTCAGTTTAATTGAGAAAACAATTATCACGTGTATAGATTGTTACCATAAAGAGGCTGTTACGTTTACTCTCAGATGTTAATTGTTTTAAAGTGAGCATTGTGGATTTTTCCTTTTGATGGAGCAGAATACAGGAAACTACTGACCAATCTGACTTGCTTAGAAAGAGCCAAAGGTGAAGCTCCCTAGAAATTAGCTGCCATTTCAAAGGCTTCAAGATGTCAAAAGATTTCCAACACTTCAAAGCCATATCTTATCCTCATCTATTAGGTTGCTGCAAAAGTAATTGTGGTTTAAAAGGTTAAAAATAATTGTAAAAACCGCAATTACTTTTGCACCAACCTAATTTTTTGCATGATCTGTCACCCACTGGTGAAATACTCTGCACTGAATTTCTAACTTGCAAGAGATTGCTTTCAATATATTCTCCTCTATCAGAGAAGGGTCATTTGAGTTCATTGTTGCTGCAGACGTACTGCTTTTGGATATGAACACATATATAAAATAACATTTGTAAATATAATTGGATTCCAGTAGTAACTGAATACAATATTTGATGTTGCTTAATTATCTTTGTTTTGGTCATCAATGTATTCATGAAGAATACATACAATTTATCTGTGTTTTGAAAGCTATGCTTCCCACAAGAATTTCAGCACTGAAGTTTGGTCAATTTAGCATATAGAAGACAAAATTCTACCCAGTCAACTGCAACTTTTTAAAGCCGAACTAAGTTTTATTTTCCTCAGAAAAAATATGTAGGGTGGAATTTTGCCTTAGGTATCATGGAATTGAATACTAGAAATCTTGACCATTTTAAAAAACAAAAACAGTATATTTCAGCATCATTGAGTCTATTTTTAAGTACCTTGAAAACAGGAAGGTTTTGTGGGGAGAGCAGTGGCCTGGGAATAAGAAGAACTGAGCTCAGTTTTTTTACTAATTAACTGTTTAACCAAGGACAGATGCCTCAACCTTCAGGGGCAATGTTTCTTCCTCTGTAAAAAAAGAGGTTGTGCCGGGTGACTTGGTGGTACGTGAATATCCACTGAATGTCATGGGTTTTTTTCGTGATTAGTGCTAGGAAAGATCCTTCTAACACATACAATCTATTAGGATTTCTCTCTCTTATGAATGAATGGATATCGTTCTCATACCTGAGATGGAGGATTAGTAAAGAGCAAAAGTTGGTGTGATGGAGGGACATTAGTCAAATGTTACATATAATTTGACATAGAAAAAAAGTCTAAGGTAGAAATCAAAGTTGAGAGACAGTAAGATAAAGACAAAAGGGTAGACCACAAAGTCAGAATTAGAATCATAAATGGAAACTTGGGTAAGGATTTGCAAAATCAATGGGACCTGGGATGGACTCTGGTTAAAACATTAAATGTAGCATGAACATACTTTCCATGTTATGCATTCATTCTTCCTTCCATTTCAAAATCAATTACTTTGTATTTGATACTATTTTAGATTCCAGGAATATTAAGATTAAAAGCATGTTTCCTAACATCCAGAAGTTTAAAGCTCTTATAAATCAAATGTCTACAAAGTGAACAATCAGATATTTATTGAATACCCACCATCTACCAATCATTATCTCAAGCACTTTACCTGCATTATCTCATTTAGTATCTATGACTCAATAATGTGGATGCTATTATTAGATTTTAAAATACTGAGAATTAAAGAGATTAAGAAAATTCTTACTGGTAGAACTGGCTCTGAATGCCTGATTTGACTGGGTCGTAAGGTCATGCTATTATACCTCCAATTATACTTTCTCCATTACAAATTACATATATATATATATATATATATATATATACACATATATATATGTATATATACATATATATACATATATTTTAATATATATACACTCACATTTGTTTTGAGAATGTACAAAACATGAACATGAGTTAAAGAAAAAAAGTTTAACTTAAAAATATATAATTTTATGCTATGTCTTTTAGATTTTTTCTAGGCACACATTTATATAGAATTTACCCATAAAAACAAGTCCTATTGTGTTTTCGTATTTCTTTTGTTCACTTGAGAATATCTTCATATCTTTATATGTCAATAAGTGCTTATAAGATCAAATTCAATGAATGCATGTTATTTTATTAATTAATCCGTTATTAGCAAGCATTTAGAAAATGTTTAAATTTTTCTAGTGCAAAACATTCTAAGTAAATTACCTTTGTACTTAAATCTTTGAGAACATCCTTATGTACTGTTATTCTAGATTAAGTTTTATAGATATTTTTAAGAGCATTGTTATGTTTTGTCAAATTGTGCTCCAGAATAGTTAACATTTTATTCTCCTAGCAAGTATGACTGACCCTTTCCCCATGTCCAATACTAAATTTTCTATACATGTGCATGTCTTTATACTTTTCATAAGTTGCAAGTTTTTATATTCATGAATCTTTGACTATTGCTCAGGTTGAAGATTTTTTTGTCTATGCATTTTAGCCACTCAAATTTAAAAAAATAATAATTTTGTTCTTGAAGCTTGTCTGTTTTCCATTGGAGTTATTCATTTTAAAAATTTGCTTTGTAAGTCTTTTTACATATGATATTAAACCTTTGACCCTTTATATTGCAGTCCTCCCCCAGTTTGTCCTTTGACTTTTAATTTTCTTCATGATATTTTTTAACATTTAAAAGAGGTTAATATTAATGCAGTCACGTCTATCGGTGCTTTTCTTTTTGACTTGTCTTTGGTTTTAAAAAGTTTTGTTAAAATATGAAAGATCTCGCTCTCAAAAACTGTTAGAGTGTGTGTGTATATTTTCTTTAGGTACCAGTAAGGCAGTTGTAAATCCAACGATTTAAAAAAATATATATATTGTGTATAAAACAAAAGAGAGTTAATACATACATGATGTACTGTTAGACCTGTCCTACTCCATGACTGGGAGAGAGACTTCGAGTGCCTTAACTCTAAGTGAGCAGAATTGGAAGCGCAGAGCAGCCATATCGACTAGCAGAGCTAATTGGGCCTCTGCCCCTTGTGACCTGGCCTTGCTGCAATCAATGGCTCTCCCTATTTGCAGCTGCTTTGTCATCACACCTTGCTTCCAGGGGCCACTCGTCCTCTAGTATGAGTGGCCTTTTCTTCCGTGGGTCATGTATATAATGATTAGACATTTACACCCCGTACAAAATGTATGTATATTGTTCTTCTCTTATTTCCTTAAATGAACCTCCTGGCTTCTGATGTTCAGATTCAACGCTAGACTTGGCTCTTAAAGTCGTTGGAGAATAGTGTCAACAACAATAGCAATGAACATTTTTGAGTTTTGTTTTTTTTTAAAAAAAGCTCACTTACTCACTTACTGAGTGCCAAAGACTCCAGTAAGGACTCTTCATGTATAAACTGGTTGACTCTCATAACCATTCAATGAAGTAGCTATCATTACATTTATTTCCAGCTGAGGAAATGGAGACTTGGGCTTTGCACAGTGCCCAGCTGGTGAGATAAGGCACCCTCTCACTCCCCAGCTTCTTGGTCCAAACATCCTCATCTCCTTTCTTTATACTTCTCCGTGATAATCAAGTTCCCCGAACCCTTTGCTGACACCATTTCTAGGCCATGGTCTGCTAATGTACTAAATCCACTCTATTCATCTCATCCTTAACCGGAACCTAGCCGACCTCATCACGGCTGCAGAACTAAGGGTCTACCCCCTTACTTTCTTAGAAGAAATTACTTATATGTATTGAGAAGAGTTCTGTCTTACAAAATATTTTGTCATCCAGTGAAGAGCACACTACATCTCACAAAGTGAGCACTTCATAACAGTATGACAGAAATGAGACACACACAATGATTAGAATTAAGCATTCTATGTTCTAAAATTTAGTTCTACCTTTTATTTCCTAGAAGGCATAAGACATCATTTAAGCTCTGGAATTTTATTATCCTTAAAATTAAGTGGGCATGTTATATGCACCAAGAAATAAGGATGAAAATCTGAGCAACTGACAGCCACAAAAATGTGAATAATATCATATTGTGATTTATAGTTATGAATTATCATGGAGCTGCAGTTGCATCAATACTGTTATAAATAATCATTTCACTTTTAAAAAATCATAGATACTGTTTCTAAAAAGTTAAGAATATTTTTTTTTTGAGTTTCAGGTGTACAGAAGAACATAATGATTAGACATTTACACCCCTTACAAAATGACAACCCCAACAAGTCTACTACCCATCTGACACCATAGATAGCTATTACAATATATTTTACTATAAGATCCGGTCTCATGTAAGACCAGGTCTTATATTAATTTTTGCTCCAAAAGATCCATTAGAGCTGATTGTCTAGCTAGGTCTTATTTTTGGGGAAACATGGTGAGGCATCCATATAACTTATGTGGCGAGGCATCCATATAACTTATGAAGTGATCCATCCTTCTGTGGTCATTTAACGTATGACAAAGGAAGCAAGAATTTACATTGGGTCTACAGACAGTCTATTCAATAAGTGGTGTTGGGAAAATTGGACAGATACATGCAAAAGAATGAATCTGGACCGCCATATACAACAATAAACTCAAAATGGAGTAAAGACTTAAATGTAAACCATAAAACTCCTAGAAGAAAATGTGGAAAGTAAACTCGCAAACATTACCCTTAGGAATATTTTTACTGATATATCTCCTTGGACCAGGGGAACAAAAGAAAAAATAAGCAAATAGACTAGTATTTGATAGATAACATGCAGTCATTATTAATGATATTAGAACATGGAAAAGCATGTGAGATAAATATTAAGTGAAAAAATGCAAAACTCTAAATTGTATATATATTATTATTATGACTACATATTTTACATCAATATATGTATAGGCATAGCTTGAAACTGAATAAGCGACAGTAAGTTCATTGTGCTGGGCAAGGGGATTTATATGCTTTTTTGTCTTCCTTTCTTGATTATTATTAGTTTTGATATGTTACTTTCACAATTTAAAGGAAAAATTAATCAAGTTATTTTTTAAAAATTCATTTCCTGTTCCTCGATGTAGTTTACTACATTACTTTGAATAAAAAAGTATTTATTCAATTCACTGAAAATAATTTATTTGTGGAAGCCTGGTCTTATGACAGGCTAAAAGTTATTTGGAGAAAGATATAAATGATTTTTGAGCTATCATCTTCCAATTTAGTAAGTTATTATACTAATACAAAATTGGAACTCTTATATAATAATGAGAAGAATTATTGTACTTGCCAAGCCTTTTAGGTTTTCTGCATTCATGCAGTTTATTACTGAGTTTATTCCCAAAGAGTAAATATGCCACTAAAAAGACTGAGGCAATTTTAAAATTTGTAATTATGTGAAAATTAACTGAGCAACATTATTATTAGTTATTTTATTTGATTTGAATAAATCAATTTAAACAACATTATGTGTTTCTAAATGAAAAGTCGAAAGCATTTTGCCAGAGAAGATTAATTCTGAAACGGGGGAAAATGCTGCCATGATATAATTGTTTTTTTGCATAAATAAGCATTTTGCTAAATTATATTTCTTAGACTTGTTCATACAGTAATTTTTCCTCCTCATTTTGCTTTAGTTGATTTTAAAATTGTTTCACTAGTTTAACTAGAGTAAAAATGTTACATTTTTTTAAATATCCAGACAATGTACAACTTTCTCACTATAAGTGATTTAACACAGACTGTTTTAAAATGGTAATGTGACAACATCCAGAATCTGTTACTAAAAAAACAAAAAACAAAACAAACAAACAAAAAACCTTGCCATTAATGCTATTAGTCACAGGAAATAGGAGAATGCTCGAGAATACAGCTCCTTTCCCTCTAGTTCTATTCTGAGAGCCACCTGGCTTTTACTGGGCAAGATTTAAAACAAACAAACAAACAAACAAACATCACTTGTTTCTTGCACTGTCGATCTATAATATTTGCGGATGCTAAAACAATGTTAAAAGTGATTTAGAATCAATTCCCCAGCAGCACCTCAGGTAGAGAAGGACAATTACCATCCTTCACCCATTGCTCTTACCAACCTTGAAATGAGACTTGTTGCAGACAAATCAACTATTGCTGGTAAATCACAGCCTACGAAGCCATCCCCTGAATGTTTCCATTATAAACTTTAGGGAAAAATGCTGTCTTCTTAACTGAATATAAAAATCAACTTCGTTTCCATGTTAATGCCAATTTGGCCACTACAAAGCTACTCCTAGGAGAATTTTTTATTCTTAATTGAGACAGACCTAGTGGGTGATCCTTTTTTAGAAGTCCCATTAAACTGGAGAAAGCAATCTCATGGGAAACTTCACAAAATCTGCTAGTTGACAACTGTGATGGAGCTGAACCTTCACAGTGTTCCTGGCTGTGGTGTCTGGCTCTTTTAATTCGTTTAATACATGGGGGAGACAAGCTAGTAGGAGGGAAGATCGACTTGATCTACCTTTTCAGTCATTAGCCTTCAGGTTGCCTTTCTAATATAACAAGAAGGTGATAATTTCTTCCTAAATCTAACTCAAAAGAATGTTAAATAAGCCTGCTGAGATAGCATTTTTTGAGTATTTATGTTATCATACAGGTCATTGTATATGATTTTCATATTTCCCTGGGGTATTTTATGCATAACAATCAAATAGAATAGAATCATATTTATTTTCAGAGCCTCCCTATGGATGTAAAACCTGAAAAAACACATTTTTTTTTTCAAATTTTCAGTCCTCGGTGTGTAGCAGATTTGACATTTCAAAAGCAATTTTAAGCGATCATTATTTGCATAGTAAATTCTCAAGATTCTCTATACGCTCAGACACTTTGCAATGAGCTGAAGTCATTTGAAAAGCAATGCACCTGGCTTTTATATCTGAAAGAGGTGCCAAGTTTAACTAAAATATACTTTAAAAAATTTTCCCCATTGGTTTAAGATAGGTTTTAATGCTATTTTAACTCTTTAGTTAAAGGAAAAACTAACCTTGAGAAATTCAATCTATGAGATCAGGGGAATCTCTGCTGGGCATGGCCAAGTTGTCCAGTCTGCCTTTGTTTTAGCTGATTTATTAAGTATCATTTATAATTGTGTTAATTTTGGCCTCAGCTGCCAACCTTCATCATAATCAGAGTTGCTATCCACATAACTCTTTCCTTGAAGAGACTTCAGAAAGAAATACTACTTATTCCAGTCAGGCATAATTAAGAGTTTTCTAGTGTACAGGGACAAATAATTGGTGTCAAGCTTTTCAACTTAGATATAAGATGAAGGGCAAAAAAATCCAACGTAAGTGTCCATCTGCTTTGAAGCTGCTATAATTATATTCAGTTTGTAATTCCCATAAGGAACAAATCTACTCATCTCCTCTGTCTTCTTTTTTTGAGACATCTTTTGAAGATTACAGAATGGAAAGACCTTAGGAAATTGAACGAGGTCTCATGAGGTTAGTTTGAGGCCATCCCAAGACTCCTTTTGTCACTGTCACCCACCTAGATATGCTTGGATTTGGGGGCTTTTGCAATACTTTCCCGGTGGCCTTCACCTCTCAGCTATTTCTCTCTCTGGTATTAACCTGGCAGTAATGCAAAATCAATGTTGCTTTCTCTTCCTGTGCCACTGCTGCGAGCTACTACCCTCCATGGCTACTCATTATTCTAGGATCTGGTCCAGTCTCCTTGGCCTGTTCACGAGGATTTCCCACTGTGCTCCATCTTTATACAAACACATCATATGTGAGAGATACTGTTTTAATAGAGTTTTCACTTTAATCATGTTTTAGGTATGAAGTTCAAGTTTATCTTCTGTGGGTTATGTATAAGTCAATTTAACCAGTTTAAAATATTAAATAGTAGTACACAATATATATGGCACTTAATGTGTTAGGTGCTGTTCTAAATACATGTGTGCCTGCGTGCAAACACTTAATCGTCAGAACCTCATTTTACTGATAAGAAAACTAAGGAGGCTCACTCAATACCTTGCCCAAGGTCAAGGAGCTGGTAGGTGGGAGAGTGGGGAGTCACACTCAAGCAGTGTGGCGCTAAGAGACTATCCACTTACCCACTGCATTATGCTGCCTCTTCAGCTCCTTCCGAGTAGGAAAAATGATGTCAAGCTACCAAAACCTTAAATGATGCCCTCCTTCATGTCACTGCAGGGCATATTAATGGAGGGAGGAGAACGAAAGTTGACGGTCTCCTTCCCCAGAGCCCTTCTTCAGAACCTTTATTGCATCTCATGCTGCACGATTCACATTTCTCCACTCCCGGATTTCCTATTGCTCAAAACTTTATTGTGTTACTTTTGCATTCCTGCGACACATGTGCTTCGTATGTCATTATTTTGATCACGGAGCTACTGTCAGCCAGTGATATATACTAATGCTTAGTCTTTGAGAGGGTAAAGGAACCTCCTTTCTCACATACTAAGAAACTTTGCTTTTTTCGCCCTAACTGCCAGCTTTATTTTGGCTTCTCTTTACCATTTTGGCAGACATTTATCATAAATCTTTGTGGCTTTTTGTTATGAAAGTAGTAGTTTATGATCTTTGTGTCATTTTAAAGAATAGAGTCACTTCCTTAGTGACACCTTCATGATCCTTTTTTAGTTGTAATTGCTCCAGTTCACACTCTGAGTTGGTGGTGTGTCCTAAACACTTGGCCTTGTTCCTTCTAGAAGTGATTCAATTGTCCCTCCTCCTCTGCAAAGGAAATGAATCTGGAGTTATCTATAGAACGAAGGAATGTATATATGTTTTTATACATATACAATTTTATATTGTAATGTTATTAATCACAATATTGTTACTATATTACTAATATATTACATCTACTATATCTTGCATATGTGTATGTATACACATACTCGTATATATTTCGGAGGAAGATTTTGGACTTCATTTTGAAATAACAGTCCTCTTGAAAGGTATTCCTGCTATTCAAAGAATAGGAACCTACTCATTCTAACATAAGTTGAAAGGTGACAGCAAGTTATTTCACGGACATCCAAGTCCTGTAAATGAGGCACCTTCTTGTCACAAAGAGATTGTAACTGAAATTGGAATATCAGAAAAGCACACTCCTCTACCTCTCAAGGATAACACCGGCTCTCTGTCTCTCTCTCTGTCTCTCTCTGTCTCTCTCTCTCCCTTTCTCTCTCTTTCTCTCTCTCTCTCTCTCTCTCTCTCTCTCTCTCTCTCTCTCTCTCTCTCTCTCTCACACACACACACACACACACACACACCTGCTTATCTGTCTCACCTCTCTCCATTCTTCAATTCCTGCTTCCATATAGTCTTGAATGGCTATGTAAATCCCAGTCTGAGTTACCTAACAAGAATTACTGTATCCGTTAATTAAAATACTTGCAAGAGAGAGAACTGCATTGATCTGTCCTAGCCTGTGGGTTGTTTTCTCTTGGATCTCATGTCCACCTCTGGTCCATGTGGTGCAATCAGTTGTGGTTCACATCTGCTGACAACAACAAAGCAACAGAGGATGTGTGCGTGTGTGTGTGTGTGTGTGTACATAGTAAATTAGAAATGAATTTTAAAACTAAACTACCCAGCTTATCTTGCATTAATTATTCCAGGGAGAACTTGTGGATGTTGTTATAACATTGTTAGGTTATGCACATTGGTGATCTGTCCTGAGCAGTTTTCTCAATAAGCATTTAGCCATTAAATTGAACTATCAGGTACACTATTATACTTTAAGTTATACCCATTATAGACTAAATAAATGTTGCTAAATAAAGAGTAATCAGAAGGCCCCTTGTGTTTTCATTATGAAAAAGAGTCAAAAACAGTAATGTGAGGATTAAATTAGATAAAAAGTACTTAGCACAATACCTGGCATATAACTGGTATTATATAGTTTTAGTTATTTTTTCATTAAAATTTATTGAGGTGACAATGGTTAGCAAAGTTACACAGGTTTCAATAGTTTTAAAAAGTATAACTATTACTTAAGAAATATATATGTATATATATTCCTGTTCACAGAAGTATGCCTGAAAGTTAAGAACTTTTACTTCCAGAGTACCTCCTATTCATCTCTTTGTGTATATGAATTTCCCCATTTTTCAAAGTTCTCTCAATCACTACTTCCTATGTGGAGACTTAACTAATTAGTTAGGCTCACATACATGAAACCCTATTTACTTTATTTTTCATTAGGTGCTTCATGTGGATGATATACCATATTTATGTATTGGATCACAAAATTATTTGGACTCATATATCATTGATTGTACTGTTATTTTAGTTGTGGGGTGTTTGTGTCTTTTCTTCATGTCAATTATAAACATCCTAAAAACAAGAGCTAAGATTTATAATCCACACCATGTCTACCATTATACCGCACGCTGGGGCAAGCATTCGTGTGATTTCTTTCGGGAATTTGTACTTAAATAATCCTCAAAGGAATGTTTTCTTCAGTGAAATGAGATGAGGAAAGATGAATATAATTTTAGTAAAAATTGAGTTTAAGATTCAAATTTCCTGAAAATTATTGTCTATGACGTGATTGTTTTTCTCATTTCTGTACTTAACTGTTCAGGAACTGGAAGATTACTGAATATTCCTGTTCTTTTCCATCATGTCTGAAAGTTTAATCTCTTACACACACACACACACAATCACACACACACACAATTTATTTTCTAAAACTATCATTAACTTATCTAGAATTTTTTGTAGCAAACCAGAACTACATATAAAGTCTTTAATTTTGCTAGTAAAGTCCACTTTCTTCTATGTGCAAATAATTTAGTATTGAAATTTTTTAGGCAAAATTGTAACTTACGTTAGTCAATTATTTCCATTTTGTAAATGCTCCATTATTGGTATCAGGTAAGCATTTCTAAAACGTACCCGTAGGTAAAAATCACCTGGGGCTCTGAGCCTCGTACAGCCTCCTGTCCCTTCTTGGGAGGATGCTGAGTCAGTGCCTCGTAGGTGGAAGGTGTAATTTTAACAGGAATTTTTATTTTTAACCAGAACTTCTATTCTGGCAGAATCTTACATTTTTAAAAAATTCCCTAAGGCAATTCTTAACATCCAGGAAGTCTGGAAAACATCTATATGAAGCAGTTATCTGTCTTGTCTGGTCCCTTCATTCCTACTTACGAATCTTTGTGGACATCACCTACCACAATCACTGGTTCTATCGGGAACACCTCTTGTGAGTTGGATTTAAAGGTGTCAAAGCAATTAGAGTTTATTGAAATTTATTTAATGGCAAAGATTTACAAGTGTTGTTAGCTGCTGAATTGTCTTTATCACGTATAAGATATTTCTAATAGAACAATTTACTTTCTTCAATCAAACAGGTGGAGATCCCATAGATTTGAATTTAGGGATTGTTACTGAAAGCACATTATTCACCTGTGAATTTCGGGGGTTTTTTGTTGGTGTTTCAGTCCTTTCAAAGTGTTCCTCTTTGAAACAACTTGAAATTGGGTTTCCAGGAAAAGTGAATAGCTTTGAACTTCAGTAATATCGTTCACTACACATGAAAATAAGAAAACTGGGATCATATGTTGTTCAAATATTTTTCATTAACTAGCTACCTTTGGTCTTTTTTTTTTTTCTTTTTCTTTTTTGATGCCTTGTGGTTTGGTCTGTGGTCTGCAATCATTACAGGTATTTGTGGGACTTGAATATATCTGAGCCACGATCACAGGGTCTGTGAAGGACCAAATGCTCACAGTGGGAAGCCACTTTCCTGAGAAATAAATGTACCACAGGAAATTTAAATTGCTTTTATTTTTTACAGTGCTGTTCTGTTTGTAAAACTAAGACATGCTCTCCGTTGTTATTTCCACATCAGAATTCCTTGTGTTCTAAGATCTTCACAATTACTTTTCTTATTTCTATTTGAGTAAAATGTTTGACCAAATGTTCTTCCTGGACCCCGTTGTTTTTGTGCTTCTATCTCACTGTGTATACAGGTACCCCCGTATAACACGGTTGTTAGGTTCCTAAAAATGCTGTGTTATGTGACTCTGTGTTATACGAAACAAAGAACTAGTACAAAAAAGGGGGTTAGGTTCCAAAAATTAAAAAAAAAAAAATACTATTATATTTTTATAATTAAGAAAAGATATATTTATTAAAGCAATTTTCACCAAAAGTATAACATATTAATATGTATTAAATAATGTATTCTTCGTCATCACTACTAAGCACCATTAACCGAGGGCGTTTTCTTTTTGACAAGATCTCTTCATCCTCTGAACTTAATACTCCACGAACAAAATGGATTTAAAATGCTAATAAAATTTAAAATTCTGTAGTCAAATCTGATATGACATCCACGCTTGAATGAAAAATTTCAAATGAGATATCTTTTGCTCTTAAAAGCTCTTATTACTCTGTGTGTTGTTCAGAGATTTCTCTAATTCTCACACCATGTTAGAGCGAAACCGTGTTATAGAAGTGCCATGTTATATGGGGGTAACCTGTATATATTTTTAACTTGAGCTGCATGGAACTATGGCTATATTTAATTTTGACCTTTTCATGAAATAATTAGGAAACTGGAGTTATTCTGAATAGATTCCATAGTTAGTCTCTTCCCAACATCCTCTTAGCTGGTAATCAGTGTAGCTTACATTACACATTTGTGCAGGGACACTTCTTAAAACACAAAGTTGTAACTGATAAGCAGTATTACATTTGCATGACTGAAATTTAGCCCCTCAGGTTTTGAAAGCAAGATTCGACGATTTTCCTTTCATAAAAATTAAATTAGAGGCAGTTCCTTTTGTAGAACATGAAGCTGTGTGAAAAAAATACCCTTGTACACCTTTCTTATTTAAATGTGTATAATTAATTTTAGACAAGTATGCATACAATGAATATATGCTCTCAGTTAAATAAGTGGAATGAAAATCACTTTCTTGGGCTGCCAACATTTCTGTTGATAGGACTGTGGACCTCTCTAGTTAGCTTGAGAGACATTTGAAAGTGAGCAGATATGGATCTGGAATACTCCTGTTATTGTCTGTCCCAGTCTCTACATGGGACCAGGGCCCTCCTGCGTCTGTTTCCAGTGTGCCCTGGTACGCTATTATGTAATAATATCTCATCCCCTAAAGAGGGCATACCCTGGATGAGCTGCATGGTGAGTCCTAGATCACCAGAATATTATTGCTGTATAAAATATTATTTAATATCGTCCATTACCTATACACAACATTTTCATCTTTCATTATGAATTTTGTATGAATTTATAGCTCTTATCTCTTTTACAGTAATTCTCTCCTCTTTCCTCTCTTTGTATCTCATCTCAATAAATAACTAATGTCAATTTGGAGAAAGTAATCAGTAATGTTGTAAAGATTTTGTAGGATATCTGATGGACACTTGTCTCATTAGGGTGACAACCTCAGGGATGATGTAGATGCCTGATCACTGCACTGTACACCTGAAGCTGAAGCTGAACAATAATGAATGTCAACCACAATTATATATATATATATATATAGATATATATATATATCTATATTTTATATAGATGTATATATCTATATATATCTATATATAGTTACAAGAAGTAGAGTACAGCATTAGGAATAGACACAGTAGAAATGTAATGGCTGTGTGCAATGTCAAAGGGGTAGTGGAAGGGGGAGGGGGTTTGTCACTGTGTGAGGGATATAAATGATAAATGTCTAACTATTATATTGTTTTGTGCACCTGAAACTAAGAAAAATGTTAAAAAATAAATAAATAAATAATGTATTGGTTTCTAAAAATTAGGAGACAAAAATATAGCAAATTATAAACTTTGTAATGCAGTGCTTGTTCTTTCACATTATCTCTCCTTTTTGTTTTAGTATAGTCCCTTTATTCCTCTTTCATTTCCAAAGTATTTAAAAATCATTTCCCAGCTTCCAATTACTCCTTTTCTTTCCCTGTGCATATTTGCAGGCAGAGCACCAAAATTATATATGGCATATGAATTTCTGATCATTTAAAGAATCAAAGATTATGACACCCAAAATGTGAACGATATGCTTTCAAACCATGTTCTATATGAGGCATACCTAAACAAGAGTATTAACTCTCTTAGAAGTCAATTTTAATACTGACTTTGGGTGACAATGGCATTACCGTATTTTTTCACCAAAGATCAGAATCAGATCAAGTGAAAATATTTTATTTTGTCATTTTTAAGTTCAAAATAAGAGATTAAAATTATTGTACACAGCCACTGCTGTGTTGAAAAATCCACCCTAGGTCATACAGTAATGAATTATTTGGTTTGTAAATTATGAACATACTCTTCTTCTTTTTCCACTACTCAAGATAATTCTGCTTTAACATCTTTAACAGGGCTACTATAACAACTAAATTAGTTAATATTAGTATTATAATAAACATTTTGATAAGAGCAATATTGTTTGAGACTTACAAATTATGAAATAATATAGACATGGATTTCTTGGAATTTTTCTTTCAATACATTTATTCACATTATGGGTTTGATATACCCTTTCTAATGACTTTCTCCTATTGAAACACACACACACACACACACACACACACACACATACACACATGATAGGAAAGGAAAGGAAAGGAAAGGAAAGGAAAAGATAGGTAGGTAGGTAGATGGGTGGATGGATAGATAGATAGATAGATACATCTATATCACGATTCTTACACAATCTAGGGGAAATTATCACCCTTTAAAATGGCACAGCCAAGCCACATTTTGTTTTGGAGATGAATGGCCTGTACTCTGGAGAAAACCAGGCCACTCTCTTGCACCACTAACTCCCAACATCTGTCAGCTTTCTGTAGGTAATTCT
Source organism: Rhinolophus ferrumequinum (assembly GCF_004115265.2). Taxonomy (NCBI): domain Eukaryota; kingdom Metazoa; phylum Chordata; class Mammalia; order Chiroptera; family Rhinolophidae; genus Rhinolophus; species Rhinolophus ferrumequinum. Next base: position 92,960,549 of record NC_046289.1, on the reverse strand, counting down.
TCTCGGAAAAGTTAGAGTCGTTTCCCTTACACCCCTCATCAGTAAGTCAACAATTCAGTGAGATCAGGGAGAATAACAGAAGGGAGACTGATGGCCTCACATTGCCTTCTGGAGGTATATTTCCAGCACATAATATTCTGCAGAACAAGAGTAGGCTGAGCCATGATGATTTAGCGTTATTCTGGTCAAAGAATATAGGCTGCCTCAAATTCACTGGGACATAAATACTTCTCCTCTTAGATAAAGAACCATTGGAAGGCAGAAGAAAATATACTTTCACCTTATAAAACCACACTACATATATTTCTGGCCATTACTGGAAATTGAACTGTAAACTCTTCATATCAACCCTGACAAAAAGTGGAATGTTCTTTCAGTCCCAAAGGACAATGGGAGTGCAAAGATTAATTCACACATCCTCTTCTGTTAGTAGACTTTTCTGAATATGTCATTAACCCGGGATATCAGAGCAGGATAATGAAAGTGCTGAGTGGAAGGTCTTATGGAAAACAGAAAATTTAAAAAGTTAACTGCCCCAAAATCAGTCATATCTTTTTAACCATGTGAAAGAAGCATGCACTTGTAAAAATAATTTACTATAGAAATAGGGGATGACTTCAGAAAATATCTACTATTGTCATTTAGAAAAACAATAAAAATTAAATAAAAAGCAAAATAAAACAATAAAAATGACTATATGACCTGAGACTAGGAAGCCATAATAAAAGATCAAAATTATATTTAAAACGTGTAGACTAATTCATGCTCAGGTAAAAAAAAAAGAAATAAACGAACTTTTAACTAGCAGAAAAAAATAGCATAGCTAACTCCAAATATGAGGCAATGAATAGTAGAATTAATTGTGCAGAAAATCAAATAAGAAATATAGGGGAGTACTGTTAGAAGGAAGCTATCTCAGTCTTCTTTGGAGAAAATATATTATCTCCTCCCTCTTCATTTTTTTCCCTAAATTATTGTTTACACCATTCCAAAACCGCTTATCACATGGCACTTTGAGTTGGCATTGTTTGTCTTTATGTATTAGTTCTCAACTGTATTTTAATTTATGGAGGTTAACAAGTTTGCATTAATGTAGTTCTCATTGCATCTATCAAATATTTGCAGAAAGCATGCCTTCTAAAATGCATCCTGATTGCTAATATATGATTAATATTTCCTCCTCTGGGAAACCACGTACTTATAAGAAATACTAAATCTTTTCATTTCAAATCAGTAATATACAGAGGGTGCCAGAAAATGTATATACAGTTTAAGAAAGGAAAACTCTATTATAATTATATAGAAAACTAAATTATAATACGCAACATATACCGATAACAAAAGATGAATACAAATCACGTTTGACTTCTGCAATTACAAGAGGTGCTCAAAGTGGTTACTATCAGTGTCTAGACACTTCTGATTATCGTGAACTACTGCTTGAGCAACGTTGACCCAAGTGTCCGCTTGTATACATTTTTTTGGCATCCCTGAATTATGTTAAAACATGTACAGTTAGTACAATCTGTCTAACTCCACTAAGTTATCCATTGCTCTTGATCATACACCCCTTTGTTAGTTCACATGTGCTTTATCAGAATAGTCCTTCATTCATCCCTCCAACCATTGGATTCAGCCTGTTGTTGCAGGATGTCAGCTTTGGTTTTAAATATCTCATTATACTGATCTAGAACATGTGTACGCTGAAGTATGTTTATCCAGAGTCTATATGTAACATGACAGTTTTTAATTATTTTTCTTAAGTATACTTAGTAAGGTCTACTGCTGTTTCTAACCAGAACACAGTCACAAACTGAAAATCACCAGATATCTATTGCTCCTCTGTAAAACATTACTGAAAGAATGCCCTTGAAATGTTCATATTTCTTTCTTAAAAGAGGTTATTCCATTTAATCATTTGCATTTATTTATCTCTCACATAAGGACATTCTAACTTGCCATTTGTCTTCTGATTCATTCTTCCCCCTATGGTTTCACATCTATCTAACTCTTTAAAAATCTACACAATTTTCTTGCTAACACTGACTCAATTGTCTATTTTTGTATGCTTGTCATAATCTGTTCTTGAAAGCTTTTCTATGATCCCTTAATCTAAAATGTCATATACTCTAAAGCCTTGTAAAAGTCTACTTCCCTCCTCAACTTCCTTTCATTTACATCATTTGATACAAATTCATTCGAGCAATTTAACATTTTATTTTTCATAGCTCCTTCTCATTCATATTCTAATATTTGACTTGTGATTCGCTTTCATCCATAAATATTATTTAAAAAAGCAATATTATGTTTCTATGGCTTATTTCACATCCCACCTTTGAACATCAGTTCTTCAGTAAGTCATTTTATATTATTTAACGTTTCCTAACACCTTTTGAGATTCAGCTGTATAATGTACTCTTCTTTAACATAATTCTATTTCTATGCAGTCTCAAAAGCTAGAGAATATGTATTCATAAACATCATAATATTCATTTTTGGTTCACTATTTTATATAACAGAAGTGTTATAACTTGCTTTATCATTCTTGTTTTTAAATAACGTCCATGGAACAATACAAACAAACAAACAAACAAAAACTCATAGACACAGCCAACACTTTAGTGGTTACCAGAGGGTAAGGGGGTAGGAGGATGGTGGGTGAGGGTAAAGGGGATCAAATATATGGTGATGGAAGGAGAACTGACTCTGGGTGATGAACACACAATGTGATGCATAGATGATGTATTATAGAATTGTACACCTGAAACCTATATAACTTTACTAACCATTGTCACCCCAATAAACTTTAATTAAAATAAATAAAGTCCATGCTGCATATAATCTAATGTTCATATTTTTTAAAAAAAGTTTTACATAATATTGTTTTTCTCATCTTTTTAGATTACTGAACAAAGCTGAAATAAATTATGTATGTATGCTTTTTCTTTTTTATTTGTTAATTTTATTGGGGTCACAATGGTTAGTAAAATTATATAGGTTTCAAGTGTACAATTCTATAATACATCATCTATATATCACATTGTATGTTCAACACCCAAAGTCAAATCTCCTTCCATCACCATATATTTGACCCCCTTTTCCCTCTTCCACCACTGTCCTGCCCCCTTACTTTGTTCAATCACATTATTATCTCCACTTCTCCACTGTCATTATTAGTAATCATTTGTTAGTACTATTTTCCCAACATTCCCCATTTTCAGGTGTTAATGTCTCCTGATTCTTCCCATATTATCTTTTCTTGAAATCATCTTTGCTTGGGGTAGTACAAAATTATCTTACTCAGAAGAGTGAATCCCAGATCTGAGGAAATCCTGAAAGATATCCTTTTATATCATTCATTACTTCAGTCAGTCACTCAACACGCTTGTGGGTCCTCTAACACCAGCCACCACACTAGTTGCCCACTAGCTAATCTCTCAGTTGGAATCGTTTTATGTAGACACCTCTATGAAGATTGAGAAATGATTACAGAGCTCAGAAAATCAGGTACAAATATTAAAGCTCGTTCTTACTGAGTGTGAAAATTATATATAGACTTTTAAAAACTAACAATGGGAGAATGAATAATATTTTGTCCTGATCTCTTACAGACATTAAGTATTATAGAATTACTTTTCGGATAATTTTGGTCCTATATTTTATATATTTTAAGTAGTAAAAAAAATTGAGGTTATAAATATACCACAGACCAGAATGTAAAACTTAATGATTTATGGTAAACAATACTGCTTTTTTTCAGCCAACTTGCCTTTCATCATAACTAAATGTTGATGCAGTTAGGAGATGAAAAGAAAGTCTGTCTCATGCATTTCTTTTGCTCTGTCAGATATCAAAAAGTACAGAGTCTGCTGCCTAGGACACTCTCCTACCTCTCTGGCTGAAATGGAAACTTCAATCAATCACATAGATCAGCAATCAGAGGAACAAAGCAACCTCATTTATTAAGCCAAACCTCCCTATTGGGACCAATTTCACAATTCTAGTAGCAGAAGGAGTACATAGACTGTAATATGACAAATCAAATATTTTCATGTCCTGTGCTATAATTTTAGCATGACATTAGGCATCTGTTACCTCATCTTTTTAAATGGTCATCAATGTTTTGAATTGGCTTGAATTGTCCATGGGATTAAAAGACTCGCAGAAGCAGAGAGAGCCTTTACTCTACCATCAGCTAATAACACTAGTTCATGCAACTCACTGCAGCTGATGGTTGTCAACGCTCACCTAGAGTCAGATCTTGTCAGACATTTCCTACTATTTTCAACTCTTTGACTCCTTTCCTAATTGGCTAGGCAGTAGCCCTTTATTTAGTGGCTCCCAAAGTATTTCAAACATACTATAATTCTGAGACTAACACATCAGAATGATTGTTTTAAAATTTAGTTAACTAATATTTTGAAAACCTTTACTCTTTTGGCTGCTTCACATTGTATGGAATTTCAAACATGGTGCTTTTGTCTTTTTAAGGTTTTTATTAAAATAGAGCTAACATACCATATTATATTAGTTTCAGGGGTACACCATAGTTATTCAACATTTATCTACCTAAAGAAGTGATCGCCATGGTAAGTCCAGCAACCATCTGACACTGTACCACGCTATCACAGTATTATTGACTATATTCCTCATGCTGTACATTACATCCCCATGACTTACTTGTTTAATACCTGGAAATTTGGACATTAGCCTTCACCTTTTCCCTCACTTCAAAAATTTTTTTAGTTAGAGTTGACGTTCGATATTATTCATATTAATTTCAGGTGTACAGCATAGTGGGTAGACATGCATATAATTTAAGAAGAAATCCCCCTGACTAGTCTAGGACCCACCTGGCACTATACATAGTTATTACCGTATTATTAACTATACTCCCTATGCTTTACTTTATATCCCCATAACTATTTGTAACTACCAAGTTGTACTTCTTAATACCTTCATGTTTTTCACCCTGCCCCTCGAATCCCCTACCAAAACCTGGTGTTTTTCAATTACGCCCATAGATGGGGGTGAGAATAAGATCGAGGTCAATAGGAGGAAAGAGAGTTGTAAGCACAGTGAGAAATGAGGAAAAAAAATAACTAGAAAACTCAAGATTTACTCAGTATTCACTATGAGGGCGATGACTATGAAACTTGTTTCAGCTGTATTTTGCTGAGTAAACAAACTACCCCCAAATTTTGCGCCTTACAATGACACAAATTTATTATTTTTCAAGATTCTACAATTCAGGCCTTGATTTTGTCAAAGGCAAAAGACCTTAATGTGCTTTGAAACTCCATAGCATCCCTTTGTAAGGAAAAATATTTTTTCCATTAAAATGTATTGGGGTGACAATGGTTAGAAACATTACATAGGTTTCAGGTGTACAAATCTGTAATACATCATCTATATATTACACGGTGTGTTCACCACCCAGATGTCAGTTATCCTGGCATCACGATATATTTGATCCCTTTTAACCTCTTCTATTCCCCTTCTCCCCCACCTTACTCTCTGGTAACCACTGGACTATTGTCTGTGTCTATGAGTTTTTATTTCTTTGTTTGTCTTGTTCCTTTGTTGCTTTCAGTTTTATATCCCACATGTCATATGGTTCTCGACTTTTTCTGTCTGACTTATTTTGCTTAGCATAATAATCTCAAGATCCATCTATGGATTCGCAAATGGCACAATTTCATCTTTTCTTATAGCAGAATAGTATTCCACTGTGTACATATGCCACAACTTCTTTTTTTTAAGAGCAGTAATTTTTTAAAAACTTTTATTTATTTAAGTGTGTTTTTCCAGGACCCATCAGCTTCAAGTCAAGTAGTTGTTTCAGTCTAGTTGTGGCAGTCTAGTAGTTGTTTTCAGTCTAGGGTGCAGCTCACAGTGGCCCATGTGTGGATCAAACCGGCAACCTTGTTGCTAGGAGCACCACATGCTAACTAACTGAGCTAATCGGCCACCCTAATACCACAACTGTTTTATCCAATCATCTATCAAAGGACACTTTGATTGTTTACATGTCTTGATCACTGTAAATAAAGCTGCAATGAACATTGGAGCACATATACCCTTACGGATAAATGTTTTCAGATTTTTTTGGGTATATACTCAGGAGAGGGATTGCTAGGTTCTATGGTAATTCTATTCTTAGCATTTTGAGGAACCACCACTCTGCCTTCCATAGTGGCTGCACCAGTCTGCATTCCCACCAATAGTGTATGAAGGTTCCTTTTTCTCCACAGCCTTTCCAACACTTGTTACTATTTGTCTTGTTGATAATAGCCATTCTAACAGGTGTGAGGTGATATGTCATTGTGGTTTTGATTTGCATTTCTCTGGTGATTAGGGATATTGAGCATCTTTTCATATGTCTATTGGCCATCTCTGTGTCCTCTTTGGAGAAATGTCTATTCATACCCGTTTTTTAATTGGATTTTTTTGTTTTTGAGTTATATCAGTTCCTTATATATTTTGGATATTAGCCCCTTATTTGAGGTGTTACTTTTGCAAAACAATCCCATTCAGTTCATTGCCTCCTTATTTTGTCGATGGTTTATTTTGCTGTGCAGAAGCTTTTTAGTTTGATATAGTCCCATTCATTTATTTTAGCTTTTGCTTCCCTTGCCTTTGAGGTCAAATTCATAAAATCCTCTTTGAACCCAAGGTCCATAATTTTAGTCCCTATGTTTTCTTCTATGTTGTTTATTGTTTCAGGTCTTAAGTTTTGGTCTTTGATCCACTTTGAGTTAATTTTGGTACATGGTGACAGATAGCAGTCTAGTTTCATTCTTTTGCATGTGGCTTTCCAATTCTCTTAGCACCATTTGTTGAAGAGACTTTCTTTTCTCCATTGTATGTTTTTGGGTCCTTTGTCAAAAACTATTTGTCCATATTTATGTGGGTTCACTTCTGGGTTTTCGATTGTAGTCCATTGTCTGTGTGTCTGTGTGTCTGTTTTTCTGCCAATACAATACTGTTTTGATTATTGTTGCTCTGTAGTACAAGCTGAAGTCAGGGAGTGTGATACCTCCAGCATTATTCTTTTTCCTGGGAAGTGTTTTGGCTGTTCAGGGTCTTTTGTGGTTCCATACTAATCTGATGATTTTTTGTTCTGTTTCTTTAAAAAATACCATTGAGATTTTGATGAAGATTACATGAAATCTGCATATTGCTTTGGGTAATATGGCCATTTTAACTATGTTAATTCTTCCAATCCATGAACACGGAATATCTTTCCATTTCTTTGTGTCTTATTCAATTCCTTTTAAAAATAAATTTTAAGGGAAATTTTTATATTTGAAAACGAGAGAGCAAAGACAAGGCGATTTAGGACATATGAGAATACTGGCATAACTAAAAGCTAAACTCAAGCCTGGTCAAGAGTTGATAATACTTGAAAAAAATAGGTAGCTTTTACTTAAAATTACTCTTCTGACATTTCTTCCATCACCATAAATGTGTATAGTAATAGAGCACCCAATAAATTATAATAATATTAATACAAAGCATGACTATGTGAAATACTTTAACCTTTATGAGAGAAAGGGAAATTGTCATAATTTTTAATACTCAAGGTAGACCATTATAAGAAATTGACCCCAAAATGTTAGTAATGTAATATAATAGAACTATATTTCTCACTAATGTAATAGTTACCATAATGTGCTTATAAAGTTGGTGGCCTTGCACACTGTAATTCATGGACTTATATTCCTTTAATCTTATGCCTCCACCAACCTGTACAACATTGGATCTTTGCCTTTTAGTTGGAGGACAAGAAAATAAGAGCGTGGTGAAGATATACCCATTTTTTAGCCATTTCATACTATAACTGCCATAGGTCACTTTGGTAAGCATTCCATTAGAAAGAATTAGTTATATGGCCCTATCTACATGGGGCTTGGAAATGCACCCTTGGCTGGGCTGGTGCTTTATAGCAACAATTCCTTTTTTTGGAAGAAGAGCATAAATAAAATGGTGAAAATTGTACATAATTTGCAGGCTTACTAATCTATACAGACATCGTTCATCTATGTGTGCAGAGAGAGAAACACTGAGAAACTTTTTAGGCATGAACACTGCACATGATAGTATACTTATGACCTCTCAAGACTGTTTTTCTCATTTTTAAAGAAGAGTGTTGAAAAGTTTTCTTTTTAACAGCTAAAAACATGTCTTCTTGAAGCATTTGGTCGCTAAAGATGCACCAGAATGAACAAATCTAGTATTTCTCCATATTGGCATTCTTCAAATATTCCTCAAACCCAAGGAAATTGTATCTCTGTGTTCTTTCATACTTAAGCACTGTATATCCCCTGACTGTTCTCATTATTCTCTGAACAGGGCTGAGTCTTGCCAAGGTTTTCTCTTTTATTATCTCTGTTGTTTCCATTTGTTTAGTTTTGTTCCAGTGTGAAAATGGCAAACATTTAATTATAATATATGTTACTGAATTTTCAGTTATATATGGGAGGATGACTACAATCTCTTGTCCGGGACCAAGATTTTATTACATTGAACAACTAGGTACCTAATCTATCCAGTCACCTCTACATTGTTAACAAAGGATAAATGCACAGAGATAGCTGTAGCTAAAATTGTCTTTATTACTCTAGTTTTTTGACCCATTATTTGCATCCTTTTCTCCTTCCTGGTAGACTGGTTATCATATATGTTAGCCTAAAAAGTTCCTTTCGCTTAGGCTAGGATTAGAAGGCTGTTTTAACAGTGTTGCCTTTTCCTGGAACCATACCTTGCTCTCTCTCTGGCCTTCTAAAGGCAGGGAAATCCAGGTAGACACATTCTCAGCTCCACTTGAACACAAGGTACATCTGATGGAAGTTAGAAGAGTGATCCGAAAGAGGCTAAAGCACAATCTTTACCCCAGTTCAGAGTTATATGCTCACTTTATTCCTTCCACAAAACCACTACAGCGTCTCCCTCTATCCCAGTGGACCCCGAGGGATACTCTCCGAGAATTATTGATGCACTTCCTCAGAGTTCTTCTTCCCTAGATCAGAGAGTTTGAGCTGAAGGATACAAAGTTTGCTATTTTAGAAAGTCTTTGAATCTACAGATAGTAAACCTTATTTCAGTGATTGTGGAAGGAAGGTTTGGATGGATGTAGTAGCTGAGAGAGGCGGTGAAGACTCTCCTGAGGTGGTTTTTTCTGGGTTGGCTGCCATTTTGGCATCTTTTTGTGATAAGCCATGGTTACTGACAAATATGTGTTTCTCTGAAATCCCTCTGATGAGTTAGGGAGTAAAGGAAGTTGAGAGCACCTGCCCTATACAAATATTAATTCAGTAGTACCCTAGATAACTAAGAAATTTGAATTTGAATTATTAAGGTTATTGGAAAAACAAGTCCTTCGATTCTCTATTCCATTCATCTTTATTATAAACTCCAATGGCAATCACTTGAAAAAATTGTATTATTCACAATTTCATGCAACAATTGTGCTTTCCTCCAGCTTGAAAATAAGCAGTCCTTATTCCTAGTCACTGATGCAACATTTCTTCCATTGTCATAACAGCTGGGTAACACCTACTGTATGGAATCAGTGTGAAGATAAATACGCTAATTCTCAGCTCTTGCCTTTGCTATCCACCTCACGGGCCAATTCTTGCTCTCACCCCCCCCCTGTGTACAGGATTCCAAGGGGGTTCTGTGACCAAGTCAATCAAGTGTGCCCCTTACTCCTGCTGACCCCTTCCCGCTCCCTCTGCCAGGAATGCTGAGCCTGCAGACAGCCTCCCCGCTTACTCTCTCATTTAGGTCTCTTGTCAAATCATCAAAGAGGTCTTTCTTGGCCAGCATAGTTAAATATTGACTCATTCTCCTCTTAATCCTGCTTGATTTTACTGTTAGTGCACTTTTACCGGAATTAGATTACATTCTTTCTCTATATGTATTTATTGCTGTCTTTCCACTACCAGAAAGTAAACTCCAGTAGGACAGGACATTTTGCTGTTTATTCACCATTATGTCTCCTGCTTCTGGGACAGTGCTTGGCAATAAAAAGACATTCAATAAGCATAATTTCAGTGAATAAAGAAATAAATGAATAAACCCTTGTAAATCCCTAAGCAGATGGCTTGTCATATAATAAGAACTCAAATTATGTCATCCATTACCTTTATGATCAATATGATTGTTGCAAATTGATGCCAATTTATAATAAATCATATGATGAATAGTGTGGGTTTGAATCTCAGCAATATCTACACCACAGTCCTGTTTATCTTTCCTGCACTATGCTGTTTTATTTTTCCTAAGTAGAAATTTGAATCAATATATTTGACCGGTTTATCTATTTTCTGAAATAAAATGGGAAAATGTTTGTTCTCTTGCACAGAATGTGTGCATTCGACACTGTGATGCTATCCCAGGATATATTGTGGCAGCGCTTTTCTAATCATTCTCAGCTTTGTAGTCAGGGTATTGTGTCTAATTAATAAGTTTCATTTAAACTTCAGATACCGCTCTATATTCCGTTAACACTATCCTACGTATTGGTATAATAACCTATGTCCACTTACATAGTTTATCCACCAATGATTTATTTTGCTGTTGTGCTAGTTGTCAGATGTACCGATCATTCACTGTACATGTCATGAGGAAAGGGAGTCTGTCTGGTTCGACAATGCCACCATAGTAATCACAGATGTTTCATACGTTTGTTGTCAAAATATTTGTTTACTTACTTTGGTCACTGAAATCAGATTGTCCCTTAATTTTTCTAACAGGTCCTTTAATATAACCAGAAAAAAAAGTCTTCCTCCAGTCACTTGTTTGGATTTTTAAGAAATTTACATTATTCCATGATTTTATAAGGTTCATGTAGCTGTATTTTCCTCATTTTTGCATTAGCTACTAAACTGTGGTATTGTTTCTACTTACAATTTCTCATCAAATTTCAATTGTTTAAAATTGCCATAATATATACCTGATAAATTGATTGTTTTGTTAAAAGAGAGACTTTTGTTTTTGCTTATCCAAGAGTTTTTCAGTCTGAAAAAAATGTGTTCATATAAATTGCTGATGTTTAATACTCTTCTTTCTTTCATTGTGAGCAAAAGTGTTTTATTCATGTTTTGTTTTGTTTTCAGTTACAGTTTGCAACTATTGCAAATGCCTGGATAAAACTTTCAAATTTTGAGTGAGCAAAGTGTGTTTTAGATTCTCCTTACTCTTTGTTTACTGCCTCAACCTCGCGTAAGGAAGTAGTAACCTCATCTGACCTTTCTTCCATCAAAGCTAGCTGTGATTCAAACTATTTCAGAAATCATTCACACTAAGGTAAAAATGACAGCTGTGCTAAAGTTGCACCTTGCAAATTTGCATTTCTCACAGCCTACGTAAGGTCAGTGAAATTTCAATCACAGTGAAATTCAGCCATTGTGTCTTCAGTGGATTCCTGAAAGTTTACTATGCTCCCTGCCCCTTCTCCAGTGTTGCTTAAGCATGTCAAATTCACGCTACCCTAGTGCGCATTGCATCTCTGCTCTCCAGTTGGCCTTTCCTGACCAGCTGCCCTCGTCTCTGCACATCACAACCTGTCACGTTGTTCTCAACCTGAAAGGCCTCCTGTTTGGATCCACTTGACCATATCTCTCGCATTAAAGGATCTCATCAAGGGCTGTCATCTTGCCCATGCTGCTTTGCCTGACTACCCAGTTCAAAGTCCACCCACTCACCTTTCAGCTACCATACACCTTTTTCCATGGTTCTCTTTGAGGCATGTGTTTCCTTCCTTGCTTTGTAGTCACTGTGCACAGATTTGTCTGTCCTATTATACTATAATATTGAAAGTAGGGAAGGCTTTAGAATGTGAATGTGCAATCCCCAAATGGATTCAGAGCTTGCCATATATTCAATTATTCGCTGTGATGTTGATTTTAATTCTGCCTTTGGAAGGGATAAGGGGCTGAGTGAGACAGCAGAAGTGAAAGTTATCTATGTCACAATCCCTTGGACTCCAGAGAAAACAATCACATATTTTCCTCATCAGTGCATAACTATAGAGGCAGAGGTCCCTTAGAGTGAGAGGGAGGTCTTTTCGGTTTTGATGTTTTTGACACTTCTTTACCCAGAGAATCTCTGGAAAACTGCAGGAAGGGTAGAATCATGTTGAGTAAGAACGTGAGGTTTATGTGAGCTTTTCTTTTATTAATTTGGAACTACCAAGATACAAACTAGAATAGTTGTGTTGTTGTTGTTGTTTTATTTTGTTTTGTTTTTTGTTTGTTTTTTAACTCTCCTCTAGAAGGGAGAGGGTATCAAATTGCCCAGTGGTTTTCAATTCTGCTGGTTCTAGGTTTAATAATCACTTGTGTCTAAGGTGGCACTCATTCTCCCCAAAAGTACACCCTATGACAGAGTTTTTATGAGAAAGTGTTTTCTCAGACAGTATTCCTAGGAGAGAGTAAATGGCACAGGGAAGGGAAGGACAACGAGTGAGAATGTGAGATCAAAGTCCCATGGAAAGTACCTTGGACTCCGTCCCTCAAAGGGCTCCGGAGAGAGTGAGCTCTACACTTAAAAGTTGTCCTATCAGGGCATGGTATTAGGTTGGTGCAAAAGTAATTGCAGTTTCAAAGGTTAAAAATAATTGCAAAAGCCACAATTACGTTTGCACCAATCTAAATATGTATATGTCCTCACAAAGGTCTGCCCCCATGGTGCATCTCTCCCTTTCCTGTATGCAGGCAAAGTCAAGAGCAGCAGCTTGAGGGCAGCCCTCCTCCAAGGAGATGCAGGTGCTTGATGTTGGGAGTGAGCACACTGGGGCCAGAGCACGGGATGGTGATGGAATGGGGGAGTAGGGGGTCGGGGGGGAGCAGTGCATTTTCTGCAACACCCGCCTCCACTCCTGCCATAGGTTTCTGCTGAAAATCCTGGCCCAAGGCAGCTGGTGCAAACGGTGAACTCCAAGTGCAAGCAACAAAGAGACACGTTGTCTGTCAAGAATTTACACACACCCCCAAATAAAACTGGCTGAAAGTCAGTCTGCTTTTTATTATCACCATGCCCCAGTGATTCTGGATACTGTCACTGACAAAATTCTTCAAACCCCCTTCTCCCCCATCCCTCACACATGTGCTGCTGTCCTCGTCCACTTTTAGGTATTCAAGTAGGTAAAATTTAATTCCCGCCATGCTTAAAAAAATATGTGGCATGATACGTCTTTGTAAAATATCAGTCATTATCCCTATAGTTACAAATTGTTTGGTGTTCTTTTTAAACCACTTGAAAACAAAACAAAAAAAAAACAAGAAAATATTTTTCTTTACCTAAGAAGTATATATGTGTCTTTCTACTACTGAATCATCGTAGACATAAGGGGGGTGGGTGCAGGCAGCACAGGGGGGAGGGTCATTTGACAATACAGGAATGGTAACCTAGCATTTCAATTCATCCGTCTCACAAATGTTTCTTGAACAACTGCTGGGTGCTGGGTACTGATTGTTAGGCACATTTTGTGATAAGTGATTATGTATGTATTGTGATAAGTGATTATTGTGTAAATATGTAGAGGACACACACACATGAAACAGATCTGACATATACACACACTAACTATGCACATATCTATCTGAACTGTGGTTCATTTCCTTATTTGACTTAAGTCACTGCTCTGTCTCCCAATATAGACTGCTATATTTATCTCCATCATACTGAACTCTTCTAAGGAAAGACTATTCTTGCCTTTGGGATAACTTTTCTTCCTTTTTTATTAACCAGAGCACTACTGTGCTCATTTCAGCATCCTGAGCAAGACAAAAGGACCTAAGTCACTACTGATGCCTAATGCATAGTTAAATTCTGCAGATTATTTGCTAGTGAGTCAGCCTATTTACCGAGATAATTCAACTTGCAAATTAGTCATGAAGAAGGATTTAGTTGGCGAAGATAGAGTAGGCACATTTGCCCTAAAAATAGACACACTATGTTTGTTCCTAAAGCAGTACAGTAGCACCACACATAAGAGACACAGTGAAGCAGAGAGGGACTTTTTTTTTTCTTTTTCTTTTTTGCTTATCCAAATGATCAATTCCTCTCCCTGATAGAGCTTGGAGCACATCGCCAAGCATTTGTGCCAGCTTTTTTCTGCACTGGAAAATAAACCGTGGCCCATGCTAATGAATCAGGCACTAGCAGTACCAATTGGTCTGGTTCTTCTTTTGCTTTTTGCATCACTGACATTTCCTCCTTCCAGCTTGGGAGTCACAGCTGCAGGGATAGAGCTGCAGCATATTTTTGGCTCCTGTTTCTTGAAAACGGTATCATGGAGCTAGAGGAGAGAAGGAGCCATACTGTCTGACACATATAGTAAGAATGGAAGCCGTTTCGAGCCTGATTAGGAATATTTGAAATCCTTCGTAAACATGTATTTTGTTGGACTATAAAGTTGAAACACAGTGTCCCCCTAATGGATATGTCCCCCTAAGTGATATTTCTTTCAGGGTTGTGGGGTGAATATGAATCCTGATGGACATATATGCAACCAGTCCTTCCAGGGAGAGATATTTGCTCTTAGTGGGCTCTTGGAGATCCTCCCATCCCATCACTGCAAAATGTTACTTTCCTTTTATCTTGGAGATGAGCTAACATGTTTTCCCATTAGATTATTCTATTTTTCAGCTTTAAGTTTGCAAATGTAGTAGGAATCAATGCCCAAACAGCTAATAACAGAGCACAATTAGTAAATGGATAGGCTGTATGCGACCCATCCGCTGGTGTTTTCTGAATCCCATCCTAATGTAGAATAGAATGAAACAATTCAGTCTAGGGGTACTTCAAAATGAGATGCTGAGAAATACATGGCCACATGTGTATCCGAAAAAATATAATGAGAGACGGTTCTTGACTAAAAAGATTGGTATTTGATAGACAAAGACATTGTACATGACACGTGACCTTAGGTTGTACTCAGGCAAATGTTGCCTTTGTTAGAGTATAGAATGACTGCTCAGAATAAACCAGTGCCGGGGCTCATTAATGAGGCTTCTTCAGCCAATTACTCCTACTGTGGATATGCTTGCATATTGCAGGACTGAAATGCCAAAATTTGCATGTGTTTTTCCAGCTGTGCTTGTTTGTTTAATATAAAAGATCAGCTGCAAAAGAAATTCTGATCATATTCTTAAATGATGAGAATGGACCCAGTTCCCTGATAACATTTGAAGGCTGATTTGTTTCACATAGTAACTTTCTGTCATTTGTTGCCTCCATTTGTCCCATACTCCATCTGGCATTTGGTGAACCCATTCTGTATACAAACTGTGGGTGGGTTTGAGCACAAGACATGAGGAAATACTATAATTACTAAAGATATGGAGGCAAAGTCATTGCCTTCTAGCAACTTGTAGTCTCTCTGGAGTGGCAACATACAATATGTATAATACATATTGAAATTTGAAAAATGGAAGCATTTGAAAATGGTTTGAAAAATGGGAGCATATTTGAGATATGATGTAGAATACAAATAATAACCAATGTTTACTGAGATTTACCATATGCTCTGGAAAAGACTGTGGTTAGGTGCATTATCACATTTAATCCTCTTTATCCAGTTGAGCACAACAGGGTTACATATCTTGCTTTAGGATTCCAATGCTGGTGGTAGTCCATACAGTTCTCCACTCATCAATAGGGTCCTATCCCTGTTTAAGTGCTTTGGAATGGACGTTCTTTATCATAGAGCTGAGGTTACAGTAATTAAAAAAAGGCACAATTCTAGGCACTAAAGATAAGAAATGATTAACCAACTCTTTAGGCAGTGCCCACTCTTTAGGCAGTTTTCCATGTGGTGGTAAATACACACAAATCAACCATCATTGCCCTCTGTAATCAACATTACAGAACAGGAAATGCCATGGTGGGATCTGTGTGTGTAACCATGGCGAACACGCAAGGGGTATGCGAAACGCAGGGCATATCCTGCTGTTCTTCCAACAGGCACAGATGCAGGGAGTGTGGATCAATAAATGAATAAATGAGGCTGTGGTAGCCTCAATAAATGAATGGCTAGAGGACATGTTCTTTGGTTTTCTTGGAAACCTGGCATTTTAGAGGAAAATATGTTGGGTTGACCAGAAAGTATGGTGTTCGGTAGCAGGTGAATGTATCCATTTTCCTTCCTTTTTCCTTTCCACTCTACCTGTGAACTCCACTCGGGGGCCCCTCTTTATAGATATTATACTCGTATGTAAACTTACACATAGAATTATACATGCATTTATATGATTAGACTATATAGTATTATATATATACTATATATTATGTATAGTAATGTATAGTATACTATAAATAGTGTTATGGATACTATATGTAAATAGAATTTTCCATCTGCTGCTCTGCTTGTCTGGACTATTAGAAATGGGCTACATGTTCCATATATGAGTGGGGGGAGGGAAATTTCCCCCTCTTTTGCCTTTTAATTTTTCTGGTTGGTCTAATTAAATTGATACAAAACAAAAGTAACAGAAGAAAATAAACAAATTTAATTACATATGTACATATGGGGGATTGATAAGAATGGAAATCCTGAAGTTGAGACTAATGTGCCATCTTGAGCTAAAGAGAAATGGAGTGGGTGGGGGGTTGGGGACTTCAAAGGGCAGGAAGGCAATTCACATGGAGACGGGAAAGCAGATGTTTGGTAAATGAATGTTTTTTGGGCGGCTTTAACCAGGGGACACAAAGAGGTCTTTGATCAAAAGGGCCTTGCTAGGTTCTCCTTGCCTATCACACTTAGTTC
The DNA here is from genome assembly GCF_004115265.2 of Rhinolophus ferrumequinum. Lineage (NCBI taxonomy): Eukaryota > Metazoa > Chordata > Mammalia > Chiroptera > Rhinolophidae > Rhinolophus > Rhinolophus ferrumequinum. The sequence goes on along the minus strand of NC_046289.1, from coordinate 92,943,772 downwards.
ACAGTATTAAAACTACTGTTACCTATGATGACAGCTTTCTTCCTGGAGCGGGTCCTCGGTCTCACTTCTGTTAGGTAGCTAAGAGGAAGGTCAAAGTTTCTTTCTGAGTCTTTCATTTCTTAAAAATAACCAGTTTAAAATAATCCATATCCCAAAGAGGCATATTTTGGGGTGGCGAACTCTGCCCCAGCTTATATGTAATTCAGCTTATATACAAACATGAAATATATATATATATATATATTTATTTATATAACTTAACATTGGTTTAATTTATTTCTAATCCCCATTCTACTAGACTGCCTGAAGCATTCATCCAGGACTAAAATCTTCAACCATTTTAAAAACCTAAATCTCTTGTTGGTTCTCATTTATCTCTCTGAGAAGAACAACCTCTGGAGTAGAGAAAAGAGAAGGCTTGAAGTATTAGAGATGTGCTCACGGATGAATTTGCTGTTTGATGGCCAAGTCTGAAGCAAACTCTAAGCTGTGAACTTCACTATTGAAGTCCTCGGTGCACAGAACGCAGACTCCAGCTTAGGAAGGCCTTTTCTGACAAGGACGGGCTCTCTGAGGAGAAGTGACCTGCTTTAAGGAGAGAGATAGAAGAGGGATACAAGCCCTAGAAAAAGGCTGAAGCTTTTAGATAGGTGAAGTGGGAGCATTGTAGGTTTAATAGAAAAAACAGAATGATGCAAATACTGTTTGACCGGCCATGTTCTTCCACCTTCGTAAGGAATGGATGTGAGAGGGGTGAGTCCAAAGCACAAAGTCCAGGGAGGCTTTTTTTAGTAATCTGGTCATGAGGGAATGTGGTCCTCCATCACCATATTGGTGGCAGGGACGGAAAGCCATGCGCTCCTCAGTACTAGGAAGTCTCGGCAGGGCGAGTATTTTTCAGTAGGCCTTTAATATTTGCCAGTTGTTACAATGAAAGAAAATGGCCATTCATGGTGACTCTGGAAAGTTTTACAAAGCAATTTGAACACTGATATAAAGGCAACAGTAGCTGCACGTTATAGGGCATAGAAAATGCTAAGCCAGGTTGTTAAGCCATGAGTGAACGGTTTTGTGAGTGAAAACATCATGAAGCTCAGGAAAGCTGATTTCCAAGTTATGCTAAGATATGCTACTCTGGTCCACACTTCAGAGCCCAAACTCTCACTAAAGTGAGGTGAAAATGTGCATAATTCCCCCTTCAGGAAATGATGGAAAATCTAGGAAAAAATATACAGCCGCCAAAAATACTTACATTGCAGAAATGCATTGAAGAAACATCTTGCAAAACACAAAGAAAATCTTGGCTTAACTAAAAATTAAGGGATATTTCTAGGAATGTGCTGCTGCTTTTCCTCATGACACTCCCACTAGAATTAAGTATATTACTGACTGTATTGCCCACATAAAGTGCAATTTTATATTGTAGGATTGGTTTTAACTAAAGCATTGTATCCCCTTCTTCACTGGGTCATGAAGTACTGGGATCTAGAGTAACCATACCAAAATTTATATTCCCCACCCCCAGATGTTATTCTTCAAATACTTACCTGTGTGCATGTTATAGACAAATTAGATAGATGATAGATAGATAGATAGATAGATAGATAGATAGATAGATAGATAGATAGATAGATAGATTTTTACCTGTAATTAATACTAGGTGACTGACTTTTCTTCTCCATACTATTCATAACTAAAAAGGTACTTCTCTCTTTTATCTATGGCAAGGATATTTTTATGATTAGGAATATATGTGTGTGTATATATATATATTTATATAGTATATGTATATTTGATGATTAGGAATATATATATGTATATAGATACATATATACACATATACATATGTGTATATATATATACATATCTATATATCTATATATGTATACATATTCTGTCTTTCTCTCTGTGCTGTTCAACTTTAATATGGTGATTAGATGGAAACCGAAATTTAAGGATGCATTCCTCATGTGTTAGGATGCTTTACATTTTTATTTAATGCAGTGTTTAAAGCATCATGTGGTAGAACTCAATATATTGTTTCCTACTGAATTTTTCCAATGACTAAGATTGTTAAAGCCAAAAGATATGTGTGTATACGTGTGCACACATGCAGTGTTTTGAGAACTAACACGTAATTTATCTTCTGTAAACGATTTAATCCTTAATTAATTAATTATTTAATTCATTAAAATTTATTAGGGTGCCAATGGTCAACAAAACTACATAGGTTTCAAGTGTACAATTCTATAACACATTATATATATATTACATTGTGTGTTCACCACCCAGAGTCAGTTCTTCTTCCCTCACCATACATTTGATCCCCTTTACCCTCTTCTACCCCCCTTCCCCATATCCTCTGGTAACCACTAAACTGTTGTCTCTGTCTATATGTTTTTGTTTCATTATTTGCTTGTCTTTTTCCTTTGTTGCCTTCAGTTTTATATCCCACATATGAGTAAAGTCATATGATTCTCGACTTTTTCTGTCTGACTTGTTTCGCTTAGCATGATAATCTCAAGATCCATCCATGCTGTTGCAAATGGTAGTATTTCATCTTTTCTTATGGCTGAGTAATATTCCATTGTGTATATGTACCACATCTTCTTTATTCAATCATCTATTGAAGGACACTTTGGTTGTTTCCATGTCTCGGCTGCTGTAAATAATGCTGCAGTGAACATCAGAGTACATGCATCTTTAAGGATAAATGTTTTCAGATTTTTTGGGGTAGATACCCAGTAGAGGGAATGCTAGGTCATATGGTAATTCTATTCTTAATTTTTTGAGGACCCTCTATATTGTTTTCCATAATGGCTGTACCAATTTATGTTCCCACCAACATTATATGAGGGTTCCTTTTTCTCCACAGACTCTCTGGCACTTATTTGTCTGGTTGATGGCAGCCATTCTAACAGGTGTGAAGCGATATCTCATTGTGGTTTTGTTTGCATTTCCCTAACAGCTAGTGAAGTTGAGCATTTTTTTCATATATCTGCTGTATGTCTTGTTGGGAGAAGTTTCTGTTTGTGTCCTCTGCCCATTTTTTAATTGGGTTGTTTGTCTTTTTGTTGTTGAGTTGTGTGAGTTCCTTATATATTTTGGATACTAGCCCCTTATCAGAGGTGTTGTTTGCAAATATCTTCTCCCATTCGGTTGGTTGCCTCTTTGTTTTTTGATGGTTTCTTTTGCTGTGCAGAAGCTTTTTAGTTTGATACAGTCCCATTCATTTATTTTAGCTTTTACTTCCCTTGCCTTTGAAGTCAAATCTCTAAAATCCTCTCTGAACCTAAGGTCCATAAGTGTAGTACCTGTGCTTTCTTCTATGCAGTTGTTTCAGGTCTTGTATTTAGATCTTTGATCCATTTTGAGTTAATTTTGTACATGGTGACAGACAGCAGTCTAGTTTCCTTTTTTTGCACATGGCTTTCCAATTTTCTCAGCACCTTTATTGAGGAGGCATTCTTTTCTCCATTGTATGTTTGTGGCTCCTCTGTCGAAAATTATCTGTTTATCTTTATGTGGGTTTATTTCTGGGTTTTCAGTTGTATTCCATTGGTCTGTATGTCTGTTTTTCTGCCAGTACCATGCTGTTTTGATTGTAGTTGCTCTGCAGTATAAGCTGAAGTCAGGGGGTGTGATACCTCCCGCATTATTCTTTTTTTTTTTTTTTTTTTAGGAGTGCTTTGGCTATTTGGGGTCTTTGGCAATTCCATACAAATCTGATGATTTTTTGCTCTATTTATTTAAAAAATGCCATTGCGATTTCGATGGGGATTGCATTAAATCTATATATTGCTTTGGGTAATGTGACCATTTTAACTAGGTTGATTCTTTCAATCCATGAACATAGAATGTCTTTCTATTTCTTTGTGTTGTCGTCAATGTCTTTTAAAAATGTCTGGTAGTTTTCAGTGTAAGAAATCCTTATTTAAGTTTTAAGAAAGAATACAAATGAAGTCCAGAGAGACATCCACTTTTCCAAAGGTCACTGAGTAAGTAAAGGACATAGGTGGGCAATTGAATCAAAGTGTCTTGGCTTCAGTGCTCTTTCTGATAGCCCACATCTTGCCCTGTGTGTCAGGACTTTATGATTACTATCAGTAATCTAACGATGTACAGTAGAAGTACATCACTCCTAAGCATGTGTAATTATGATAGTGGGGATTCTGATTATTACTTAAGCAAATGGTGAAATTCTAGATGTTACACGGACTTTACAACACTGTATAGTTGAGGAAGTGTGGGGCTAGAGATTCTTACTCAGGAGCAGTGCATATCTATGTGACTTGGATAACTGATCTTTCTGTGTTTCCACTTTCATAAATTCATTTCAATAATTTCATGATTTCTTAGACGAATATAAAAGCTCACATCCTCCACCTGTCCTCCCCTTATCCAACTAAGAGTGTTTCAAAGCAATCAACATCCAATAATCTTGTACTTTAGTTTTTGTAACTTTAAAGGCATCAGATGGTAAAAAAGCATCTTATGTTGGTTAGTTGTAGGAGAAGACAACCTAGAATGTGGCAGGATTGGTGGGGCATAAGGATAAAGGTAGTTAGGAGGATCTAGCAAAGAAGTAGCCTGAGTGTGACGGGAATTGCAGGAGCTCCCAAGGTAGATCTTCAAACAGAAATTCTCATTTCAAGTTATCAGGCAATTTAAATTTAGCTTAGCTTGTAAGTCTCTTAATCCCTTGTGTATTTCTGTAAATTTGCAAAATCCTTGTCCTTGACAAATATGGTTCAATGTTAATGCCTTATTGGGAGAGGTTGCACTAACATTGATGTTCACATTGCAAACTTCAAATTTGGGGATATCAATTTTTAGTTATACTTGGCAAAACTGATTTTAAATAATAGTGCACACATCCATTTAGGTAGTAAAATGAAGCCAGATAAATAAACTCACTTAATATCAGTAGGAAATAAATTTAGGAAAACTCTCCTAAATGTACACACTAATAGTGTCTATCATTGTCAAATACTGAGAACACTTTCTAATGGAAACCATTCAGAACTAATCAATATTATGTCAATAAGATATCTAGGAATAAGGGAAATATTACACAGAGAGAGAGAGAGACAGACAGAGACAGAGAGAGACAGAGACAGAGAGACAGAGCATAGAAGTTAGAAACTTCTAGCAACATGAAGTAAAATTGTTTTCTGTACAGGAATGTTGAAGGTTGTTAAAATATTTTTCATTAAAGTGTAACTTCAAAGCCCTCTTTCTCTGGAGAGTTTAAGAAAAAAAGTTAATTTTACTGCAATTTTTATATACTATTCTGAGCATGTATATATATATGTGTATATATATATGTATATATATATATACATATATATATACACACACACACTTATATATACATTTGTGTGCGTATATGCATGTATGCATATATATACATATACAAAACATATATATGTGTATATGTATACACAAATATATATATATATATATATATATATATATTCAACATACTTTTAGACTTAGAGAACAGTTGAAAAGTAGAATTGACAGTATTTAAACAAATTTTCTCAGCCTTAACAAACGAGAAGTTTCTATAAGCTGCCATGCTGCCACCATTGACAATGACAATATAATAAAAAGGCCTAAAATGCCATACTTTTTTTTTTTTGAGTTTTAAAAATGGCTTAAATGTGTTCTCTGAAGACAAAAAGAAAATACAGAGGAGGATTTAAGGAACTGAGATGATTTTGGGCTATAGAACAGCAAGAGAAACCTGAGGGGTAGTACTTTGTAAAGGGAGGTGAAGCATTACTATAATTTTCAGATGTTAGGCTGGCAGATACTATGTTTTCATACTATTCTAAATACCAGCACTCACCAATTTGATCAGGTAATTAGGAAAAAAAAGTCTTTTAATCAGGCTTCCACGTCAGTTTGTTACTACTCATGCAAATATAAATAAAGACGCACAGTGTCTTCACTCCCTAAAGTCCTCTTCTCTTTTTGCAACATTCACAGTGGAAGCAAGAGTTAACTTCAAGAGTAATTGTCACTAGGTAAGGTGGTGGTAGCCAAGAGATGGTGTCAGAAAAGCAAGCAAGACTGGTTTTCTCTTCTCTGGGACTTAATGTGATTCCAGATACTTCCTCAAGTGTTGAATTTGTTTCAACTGTCTAACAACTCTTTCTCTCTCCAAAAGTGCCAATGAGCAGTGAGTTAGGGGAAGTTTCAACCGTCCTGCTAAACATTTGATTCAGTGCAGATTGTGTGAGAGATGTGCTTCTTATTATTAAGAGATCTATCGTTGGAACATGCCAAGATTAAAATTTATCATGCAGTTAGTCTAGATCTATGGATTAGCTGCACCTTAGAAAGAAATAAATTGGTGCTAAACTCCAAAGAAAGATAAATTACTCCTTGATTTCACTAAAGCACAGTTATTGATCTTGCCACATTTTTCTTTCCTGTTTTCAAATCGTTATTTTAATTTGATGATCAATTCACAGATAAACTTTTCTAGGGATGCACTGCAGTGAAAATATATCGCTCTCTTTTGTGTGCCACTTCAAACTCGATGCATAATTGCAAACTGAGGAGAAAAATTTAAGGAACATTTTTTTCTCAATTTGTTGTCTATATTACTTATGAGTAAGGATAATTTATCTGGAGAATACCATATCAGTATTATCCAGTCATTTTCAGAGTTGAAAAGATTAATGTGCTATTTTAAAGTTCAATTATGTTTCACTGAAATTGTTGTTATAGATTGTTTCAAGGTTTCAATGAGGTATTTTCTCTGTACGTTAAGGAAATACAAAAGTTATGATGAGTTTGCATTCTGTCTCACCACAAATAAGGACATCCTGGTTAGCCTATATAAAGTTTAATTTTCAGAATCAAATTTATATTTGATTCTTAATATTTGGAATGTGCTGCTGTTCCAAAATAAAAATGTCATCTTCTAAAGAATATGGTTTTGAAGAATCTGAGTCCAAATCTCATACATGCACGTTTAGTATTCTGATATCTAATTATCATCAGTCAAACCCAAATAATGGATCCTGCTGGGACAACTTTCTCTAAGTGGAACTTTTCCCTATTATTATTATTCTCTCTGTTTCTGTCTTTATATATATATATATACATATATATATATATATATATATATGTATATATATACACACACCCACATATATATATATATATACACACACACCAGGGGTGCCAAAAAATGTATATGCATGACCTGTATTCATCTTTTGTTATTGGTATGTATTGAGTATTACAATTTTAATACAGATTTTTCCTTTCTTAAAATGTGTATACATTTTTTGCCTGTGTGTGTGTGTGTGTGTGTGTGTGTACCATATATATATGGTTTTGACATTCAGTTATACTTCTCTCTCACTAAAGAAATTATAATCATTCTTTGCAACTATGTATGTGAGGCAATGATCTTGCGTCTTCTGGATTTCTCCTTTATTTTAGTCATGTTTAACAGAATTCTTTTCTATGGTGTTTTTAGCTTATAGCGTTCTGCATTCTGTTCTGGGATCATCTTACTCTTGTTATAAAGCATGCATTATCATCTGCATCTTAGTATTGTGCATTGTCAAATGTTCAGAATAAGCTATAAATTTGTTTATGCAGACTTGATTTTCCATGCAAAATGCTTAATGCTAGTTTCCTTTATTACTCACAACATGGTGTATTTATTCATTCATTGTTAAGGCATTTTATCAGGTTCTTTGATGTCCCAGGCACAATTCTTGGTATTGAAGATAAATTGGTGAACAAGAGAAACTATATTTATATCTAATGGGAAAGATGGAATATTAACTAGTAATTTCAGATAGTGATGACTCCTAGGAAGAAAATGAAACACTGTGATAGAATGACTAACCAAAGGGGAAACAAAGGGTGGGGGTACCATAGCACTAGATAGTCTGGGGCCTGAAGGTTGATTGACAAGGGGTCCTGAAAGATAATGACAAGAAAGAGCATTCTAGAGGGAAAAGCAAGGGCAAACTCCCTGAGATGGGAAAGCGAGATGGACAGTGTATCTACAATGTAGTGAAGAAGTGGGATAATGGAGCTGAAGCCAGAGAGGCGGGTGGAGTTCAGATCCTGTAGTGCCTTGTTGGCTCTACTAAAGAGTTTAGATTTAATTCTAAAAACACTGAGAATAGTTTGAAACAAGGCAATGACATTATCTGTGATATATTTGTAAAAGACCATTGTACAGTGTACAGTGAGAGCAATTAGGAGACTGTTTCAGTAGTTTGGTAGGGAGTTCATAGATATACAATGATTCAGAATATATGTGGAAGTAAAGCCATTAAAACATGCTGCTTAATTGATCAGCAATCATAAACTAAGAAAGGAATTGAAGATAATTTCTAATACTTTTTTTTTTCCTGAGCAAAGGAGTAGATGACAGTGCCAATAACAGAGATGGTGAAGACACGGTGTCAAGTTTACATCCTTGTCCTTAGTTAGCCAAGTACCTTTCTATGACCAGATTTGTCTTCATCTTACATGTTATCTCTCTGCCATGATCTGTATCCCTTATGCTAGAATGAAGAAAGTGCATATTTAATTAAGTTTAGTGAGAAGAGACATTCTTATCAGGGTTAGAAATTGTAAATATCTAAAGAAAAAGTTTTCTCCATGGGGAATAAAAAAAGAGGGGTATCATTATTTGATGGTATCACAATTAAAATTCCTGCTCCAACCTACCCATCATAGAGCAACTTAAAATTCCTGTCTGTTTAAACATGCAAGCACTATGTCAAATAAGCACTGTGAGTTAGTTATATTCCTCGTTGAAGTTCAAAGTCTTATTTATTCAAATGATGGCATCCCATCCATTCAAGTGATGGGAGCACACAAAGCGATCATGTGTGTGATTAACTACGTTAAAATCCTACTATCCTAGCTGTTCCACCTTAGACAAGTTAATTCTGTTTCATTTTCATGAACTGTACAGTGTTGTCTATTTCATAGGATCGTTTGGTAATTGAATGAGTATACATGTGAAGGGCTTATAGTTGTTGACAGTAGGAACTCATCAAACATTTGCTGCTATTAATTGTCTTTTTATGTTTTCTGTTGTGATTTGGAACTGTCTGTCTGTATAATATATATACATATTATATATATATTATATATGCACAGATGGTATGAATAAATATATACACATTTTAAGAAAGAAAAAAACTATTAAAATTACACTGATGCTAACCATTTTGAGCACGTCTTCTAATTGTAGAAGTCAAACGTGACTTGTATTCCTCTTTTGTTATCGGTATATATGAGTATTACAATTTTAATACAGTTTTCCTCTCTTAAAATGTGTATACTTTTTTTTTTGTCACTACACACACACACACACACACACACACACACACCCCAGGTCAGAAATTAAGTTGGGAAACTTGTTGCGACAATGTTGCTAACCTTTTTTTGATATCAGAGGGGTTATTCATTATGAATTTGTGCCAACTGGACAAACAGTTAACCAAGTTTACTATTTGGAAGGGCTGAAAAGGCTGCATAAAAAAGTTAGATGACCTGAACTTTTCGCCAACAATCCGTGGCTCTTGTATCACGACAAAGCGCCAGCTTACACGGCACTGTCGGTGAGGGAGTTTTTAGCCCGTACACAAATCACTGTATTGGAACAACCTCCCTACTCACCTGATCTGGGCCCCGATGACTTCTTTCTTTACCAGAAGATAACAGAAATATTGAAAGGAAAACATTTTGATGATATTCTGGACATCAAATGTAATACAACAACAGCTCTGATGGCCATTCCAGAAAAAGAGTTCCAAAACTGCTTTGAAGGGTGGACTAGGCGCTGGCATCAGTGCATAGCTTCCCAAGGGGAGTACTTTGAAGGTGACTGTAGTGATATTCAGCAATGAGGTATGTAGCACTTTTTTTAGGATGAGTTTGTGAACTTAATTGTCCAATCTCATATATATATATATATATGTATATATATATATATATATATACATATATATATAAATGTGCTCATATATATGCACATTATTATATCAACATTTTTATATAATGAAGATTAACATCTCTGTTTCTTAAGGAGCACATATATATATATGTTCTGAAAAATGTGTCGTTAGATATGTTCTGAAAAATGTGTCATTAGGTGATTTTGTCTTTGTGCAGACATCACAGAGTGCACGTACACAAACCGAATGGATAGCCTACTACTGTAATGGTGTGTGCTATACTTTTATACAACTGGCAGTGCAATAGGTTTGTTCGCACTAGCATCACTACAAACACTTAATGTGTTGCACTGCAACATTATGACATTAGAATGTCACTAGGCAATAGTAATTTTTCAGCTTTATTATGATTTTATGAGACCACCGTCATATAAGTTGTCATTGACCAAAACTTTCTGCTACGCATGGCTATGTATACATATACATTATATATGTGTGCTAAGAATATCTAGTAGAAATAGGTAATTATTAAGCAGTTAATGAGAGATTACAAATACCAAAGTAAGCAATTGCAACTCACTTAGCCTTGGGTAACTGATTCACAGTGTAAGTTGTTGTTTTTAATGGACTATCTTTTTGTAGAGCAATTTTAGATTCATAGAAAAATTGAGTGGAAAGTATACAATGTAAGTTTTAATTATCAGGTTTAAGGTTGGGGAATGTGTCATGTAAAATATTCTAAATTTAGTGATAAAAATTCATTGAAAAGCATTTATATTTATCTTCTCAGTAAAAATCCTGAGTAAGCAGAGTTACAGTACCCATATAATATGAATATTGTGTGTGTGTGTGTGTGTGTCTGTGTATGTGTGTGTATCTTATTGCCTAGTACATAGAAATAACACATTAAATATTATGTTTTTGTTGTGGTGTAATGGAAAAATCATAACAATAGAGGTAAGCTCAAGTCCTGGCTTTACTACTAATTATCTATTGAAGAAATTTGATCATGTTTCAATGTTGCCTGGCTTGCTGTTTTTTCTCTACACGAATGAGGATTTCTGGAGTAATAATACCATATTATTACAAAAATAAGTTATGTTTTACCATGCAAAGTTTTGAACTGCATGGTGAAAAATAAATTAAGAAAGTTAAAAATAAGCAGATAATTACTTTCTAAAAGTTGGTGTTTGTCTACATTACATATTTTTAATGGCAGTGTATGACACACGTCTGTAATCTAAAGGCTGTGAATAGTCTTGCAGTGAAGAAACCTCTTTAAATTTACCTGATACTGCTTTCTACAAATTTAACTCAACTCTTCTATTTCAAAATACCCTAGATAACCTCCTGAGGAATTACTACTTCAAAGAACAAAGTTAGGGAGATACGAATGTAGGTAGTACATTATTATATCAATTTTTTTATACAATGAAGATTAACATAAGTGATTAACTCTTGAAAGAGAATGTCCATTTGATCAAATACTCTAAATAATTTGGTCATTCTATGGGTTTTGGTGCATGTGTCTATCTCTGACTTTTTAAACAAGATTTTGTGGGACAATTGGGTTCTATATGGGAATTTTTACCTTTGTGGTAAAAAAAAAAATAAAATCTATGACACAAGATAAAAGTCTATTTCTTCTTCAGAGTTAAACAGATATTCTTGAATTAACATTTGTTTCTGTTGATTGAGGAAATCTCACATATATACATGAGATCAAATCTCTGCTCAAATTTTGTCCAACAGTTAAAATGTCTCATGGTGTCTCATATTGTTACCATAGGCAGAAAGAATAGGGCCACAGGGAGAGAGGAGAGAGGAGAGGAAAGAGGATGTGAGGGGAGACAAAAGAAGGAGGACATGAGATCATTCTTAAGAAAAGATACAGCTACCAGACCGGTCAGAACTAGATTTTGGTGACTTGATGCCATCTTGCCCTGCAAGGTGAATTTTAGCTAATTGTATTGTATTATAATACTATTGGCATTGCAGGCAGGGAAAAATCTCCAGCCCCTGTGTCGCCATGACAGTTCCTATAAGAGCCAAGTAAGGATAAGGGAATCTGACCTTCCAAGAGGAAGGAGTGGTTAGTGAGGACCCACCTGGGGACACCTGTGACATCACCACTAAAACTTGAGTATTTCATGCCCTCATTGTATACTAAGCCTCTTTGCTCTTCCAGACAGTTGCTCTTCTTCTGGGCCTGCCATTTTGAGAGTATACTATTCTCCTTTTTTTTTTTTTTTTTCTTTTCAGTAAGTCCACTGATTGTTTGGCTTTGCTTGCTTGGCTTATTTGGTAAGTCCTCAAATTCTTTCCTGTGACGTTCACCAAAAACCCATTCTTTGACAACATTGTGTATCTGCCAAATTAGATTTATCATTCTTTGGAATACGAATCTGTATATTCATGTTATTTTATATGTACTATCTGGCTCTTATTTTATATCCGTCAGAAGCAGAAGGGATTTCTCCATGGTGTATTTAACTGAAAATACATGATAAAATGATGATAGGATCTCAGTCTACCAATATATTTCTGTGTTCATTTATGTGAACAAAAAGCCTTATGAACTATTTGGTATTCTCTGTGTCCTTATGAAAAAAGAATGCTGTCTCAAATAAGGAACATGAAGAGAAAGAAAATTTTAAATGTGAATGCTTTAAAAATTACTCTCTTAGTCTCGATATCATTAATAAATGCAACGTTTTAAAAAAATCATAATCTAGATAATGGATTTCTGAAGGAAGACATTTTGGAAGCTCTAGCTTAAAATTATAACCCTTATTTTATTTAGTTGTATGACCTAAGTAAATGCAAATAAGAATTTTGAAGATTAATGATTATTGTAGAGGTTGTTTGCAGGTCAGGACTGTCCACATAAGAAACGTCCAAACACATAGAGAAATTTAATGAGTTCATTTGAGCCAAACTGATGAGAATTGCTGGGAAGCAAAATTTCAACGGATTAAGAAAATGCTCCAGAGAATGGTAGTTTTGCAGCTTATTTTATACATTAGAATCAAAGGAAGAGACTTAAAGAGGGTTAAATGAAATCCATTGGTGGTAGATTTAGGAGGTGGGAGAAAGCAGATAAATCTCTGGGATTTTGCCCTATATTTTGTGCACCCACGTTTTTGGCCCAAACTTTCAGGGAAAAGAATTCTTTCATTTTAATCTTTTTAATTCAAATTTTTATTTGTTTACATTTAGATACTTGTCTTTTTGTATTATAAAGGAATTTTAGCATTTATTTTTTAACATATTATGGTACAAGAAATTATATATAACAAATAACTACAAAGCACAAAAATAGATACAAGGTATAAGAAATTTCATGTACTGGTAACAAATTTATGACATGTACTCATCATGGAATGCCAAGAACTCTTCATCATTTCAAGTTTGTTGCAAGTTCAATAAAACCAATTATTGTATTCCAGAGTATTATTTTGCATATGGATATTGTTATTGATTTCTAGAGTTACACTTTTAACTCATAAGCATAAATAAAATAATTAAAAACATTTATATAGATATGGAATTAGTACTACCCATGTATAATGCACATCATTAATTTTCCCTCACAAATTTAAGCAAAATGTGTGGTAATACATGGCAAAATAAAGTACTTCTTTTATATTGATGGGTGCAGGATGGTTAATAATTAACATTTTATAACACATAGAAATTATATTTCGGGAACAAAATAACAGTGAGGGGTTCTGTAAGCTTATTCTCTGGTGTGGTGGGTTGTGCCCTGAGGGGTCCAGGAAAAGGGATTACTTTGATATTCCAAGGGTTTGTTATCTTAGATGCAAAAAGACAATAGATAGGCTCACTTAAAGTAAGGTTGACCTTTGTCAAGGAAGCTACAGGCCAAGGATGTGACTACCCATCATGACCTGCTTTTAGTTAGGGATTTTTATGTTCAGACCATCCTATATCATTAATTTCTGTCTCTGAGTTTGTAAGTCCTGCCATGCTGGCTTCTCCTGAGCTTGTCAGGTTTAGTACGTGGCCCCTTTTTTTGCCCACAGGACCCAGGGATTAATATAATTTTATTCACTCATTTCTTCCATAATTATTGAGGACCTACCATGTACCAGCAGCTGGATCAGAAATTGGGATATATAGATGAAGAGGAATGGCCTATTATCCATGTTCTCAGGGAGCTGCCCTCATGGCACAAGAAGAAGACATGTATGAAGCCAGTAATTGTAGGTATAGTTGCCTTTTCATAAAACAGAGAGCAGGGTGTGCACAGAGCATAGGGACTTGTAGAGCAAAAGTCTTTGAGGAGAAATATTAATTTGGTTAATTACTAAGTGGTCACAAGCACAATAAAAAACAGTTTTCATTAAAAGCATTTTGATAATATTAGACATAGAAACCTTTGAACCAGCAGAGTTGCTCTCCTGGGAAACAGAGGCACCTCTGTGCCACTTGGCTTCCTGGTCAGGAATATTTCCTAGAAAGAGGAAGTACTGATTAAGAAAGCAAGTGATATTCCACCTGATTGAATTTTTTCAGAAGGACTGCTCTGTGACTCCCCAAACTAAATACATAGGAAAACAGAGAAGACAAGACCACTAAAATAATTTAGAATCACTTTGAAAAATACACCTTGTAAAATAATCAACATGACTATCACCAGTTTTGAAGTAAGTAGCCTGATGTCTTAACGGAGATATTCCCTACAGCTTTATAAAACCTAACGCAGAACTGAAGAGACATTTGGAAAGTTATTCACTAGGGGAAATCAGAAATTCTGAATTCAGGACACCAGGGAATTGAAATGTTATGGGGCTGATGCTGCCATTTACATTGTTAGTCCATGAAAAAGGAATAAAGATGTAGACTTGAATAGTAAGCACACTGAGGAATATGAAATCATCTTTTTGTTATTCAAAGCAGGCACAGCATTCTCTGCTATTTAAGTATCTCATCTAGTTGTGCAGAAAACAAATGCCTGTGCTAATTCAGGAATGTGTTGAAGCTTCACAGTCATAGCCTGAGAAATGGCCAATAAAACAATCATCGGGGACTGCTGAAGCTTTGGATGTGTCTGAGAATCATAGTGGACATATCTAAAATTAGTATACATACCCATAATTATTATTTTTCAAATTGATGCTAAATAAAGACAACATGAGGCAAAATATCTATTAAAAGATAAAGAAAGGCCTTTGGTATCTGAAGAGGAATCATGACATTAAGAAGTCACTTTGCTGACAAAATTGTGAGACCTCTGATAATGAAATTACTATTAAGATCATCTATTTTAGGAAATAATCATTTAAGAACAACCTATCTATTATTGAATGGATGAGCTTTGTAATTCCTGCCAAATTATTGCATTTTTCTGTGATATTTTTAATTTTGACCAAAGTTCAACTGTCGCAGTAGTACTCAGATACAGAATGTCTTGAAAATGTTGAACACTGTCCAATAATTTGCCAGTTGAAGATGTTTTATGCTACAGGGACCATGAATGTTACCCTTTAATTTGTTTCAAAAACATACTAGAAACACTACATTTTATAGAACTAGGGTTATTTATAGCTTTGTGAAACTCTCTTTTGAAATCATAGCTTATTGATTGATTTTTTCATTAGAAAGTTATCATATGGTGTATGGTTTGATCAAACGGTATGTACTAATTTTAGACTATTTCTGTGAGGTCAAAGAAGGTAGCATATACCACACCCACCCCCGTCCCATCTAGCATCTATGAAAATGTTCTCTGTATCTATGAATTTGTTTCTGTTTCATTTGTTTGTTTATTTTGTTTTTTAGATTCCACTTATAAGTGAAATCATATGATAGCTGTCTTTCACTCAGCACAATACCCTCTACATCCATCCATGTTGTCATAGATGGCAGGATTTTATTATTATTATTATTATTATTTTTTATTTATTTATGTCTGAGTAATATTCCATTGTATGTATGTACCACCTCTTTATTCATTCATCCATTCAGGGACACCAAAGTTGCCTTCATATCTTGGCTATTGTAAATAATGCTGCAATGAACATATGGATGAACATGGCCCCTCAAAGTAGTATTGTGGGTTTCTTTGGATAACTACCCAGAAGTGGGATTACTAGTCCTTCTTTGTTTCTTATTATAGTCTTTGTTTTAGAGTCTATTTTATCTACTATGTATTGCTTATGTATTGCTACGCCAGATTTTGTTTTTTTTGTTTTATTTTCTTTTTTCTCGAAATAACTTTTTCTATTCCTTTACTTTCAGTCTGTGTGTGTCTTTTGATCTGAAGTGAGTCTTTTGTAGGCAGCATTTATACGGGTCTTGTTTTCTAATCCATTCAGCAACCCTGTCTTGATTGGAACATTTAATTGATTTACATTGAAAGTAATTGTTGATAGATATGTAGTAATTTCCATTTTATTATTCATACTTTTTATTTATTTATTTATTTATTTATTTATTTATTTATTTATTTATTTTCATCTTGAAGAAGTCTTTCTAATATTGCTTTAATATTGGTTTGGTGGTGATGAACTCCTTTAGCCTTTTCTTCCCTGGGGACCTCTTTATCTGTTCTTTGATTCTAAATGATATCTTTGCTGGGTAGAGTAATCTTGGTTGTAAGTCCTTGCTTTTTACCACTTCAAAAATTTTGTGCTAATTCCTTCCGGCCTGAAGTTTCTGTTGAGAAATCAGCGGACAGTCTTATGGGAGCTCCATTGTAGGTAACTAACTGCTTTTCTTTCGCTGCTTTTAAGATTCTTTTTTTGTCTTTAACCTTTGACATTTTAATTATGATGTGTCTTTGTGTGGGCCTCTTTAAATTCATCTTGTTTGGGACACTGTATTTCCTGGGCTTGAATATACATTTCTTTGGCCAGGTAAATAAGTTTTCAGTCATTATTTCTTTAAATAGGTTTTCAATCCCTTTTTCTCTCTCTTCTCCTTTTGGTACCCGTATGATGAGAATGTTGGTATGCTTGATGTTGTCCTAGAGGCCCCTTAAATTGTCCTCATTTTTTTGGACTCTTTTTGTTTGTTTTATTGATCTGACTCAGTGTTTTCTGCTGCTTTGTCTTCTAAATCGCTGATTAGATCCTATGTTTCCTCTAATCTGTTGATTCCTTCTAATGTCTTCATTTCAGTCATTATAGTTTTATTTCTAACTTGTTCTGTTTTATGTTTTCTATCTCCATTATTTTCTATTCTTTGTTGAAGTTTTCCCTGAGATCCTCGAGCATCCTTATAACATGAGTCTGGGAGATTGCTTGTCTCCATTTTGTTTAGTCATTTTTCTGGAGCTTTGTTCTGTTCTTTTATTTGGGACATGTTTCTTTGTCTCCCTGTTTTGACTGCTTCCCTGTATTTGTTTGTATATATTAGGTAGGGCTGCTTTAACTCATGTCTCCTGGTCTTAGTAGCATGGCCTTATTTAGTAGGTGTCCTGTGGGGCCCTGTGGTGCAGTCTCCCTGGTCACCAGGGACCAGTGCTCCAGGTGAGTCCCTTTTGTGGATTGTATGTGCCCTCCTGTTGTAGTTGAAACTTTGTTGCTATTTGCACATCTGTGGGAGAGATTGGCCCTAAGGCTGATTGGTTGTGAGGATTGGCTGTGACTACAGTGGAGAACCTCTTGTGAAAAGGCTGGTCTTACCGAGCAGGATTCACTTTAGCAGGGCTCTTTTGCTTGCTCACTCTGTCCTTTGGGTGTATCTTCCTTGAAGGTGCCCAGGTGATTCTCCAGCTTGGTTCAAAGTTGGTCACTGGGCATGCCAGCCCAAGAGCACCCTGGGAGCAGACCCACTGAATGCCAAGTTCAGCCACAGCCTGTGCCTTTCCCGCATCATGTGTCATGAGCCATAATGTAATCTGCAGATGGGTACCAGCCACACCATGGTTGGAGATGCCTCAAGAGGCCAAGGTTGGCTGTTGTTAGTGCTGGGCTTAGGGCTGCTCACCTGGAGATACAGGACATGTTGAAGGCAGATGCTACTTGTTTGGGTTTTGTGAATCTTTGAAAGACTTTAGGAAGATCTTCAGCATGAGCCAAGGCAGGCGGTTTGTATAAAAAAGACACTGGAAGCTGTTGGGTGTGCCTGAATGGTGAGGTGGAGTCTCAGGATCACCAGGGCAGGGCAAATGAATGCCATTAGCCAGTTTGATGGAGACTCAGATATAGTGTTTCTCAGTTTCACCCCAAACATACTTGGCATCTTTCGAGCTGCTCCCCCAGCACTGAAAATCAGAGTGAGTGAATAAGTCTGTATGTTATCCCTTTAAGAGCAGCACCTGGGAGTACAGCTGCCTTCATCTCCCTCAGCCACAATTCCCACTGTTTTGCACAACCGGAAATTATGGAGACTTCTCTCCCCAGCACTAAAACTCTGGGCTGGGGGATCCTGGTGTGAGGCTGGGACACCTCACTTCTCTGGGGGATCCTCCACAGCTGAGATATCCCTTCCAATTTTTTTTGGTTACATGCAGATGTGCGACCAGGCCAGTCCACATCTCTTCCCCATCCTACCAGACTCAAGGTGGCTTTCTCTATATGTCCTTAGTTGTAGGTCTTCAGTTCAGCAAGACTTCAGGTGATTCTCAATGATGGGTGCTTTGTAGTTTAGTTGTAATTTTGATGTGGTCATGAGAGGAGAGAAGAACAGAGTTTACCTACTGTGCCATCTTGACTGGAAACCTAACTCAGTCCTTTTAAATGACCTGACATATGTACAAAAGAGACATGAATTGTGGCAGCCATGTTGTGAGCACTTGAAAAAAAAAAACCTCAGATTTATTTTTCATGCAAAACTCTATCACGTGTGGGTCTGTGTTATCTTTGTGTTGTAACCAGCTGAATGGATACCTAACAATATGAAAGGAATAGAGACAGAGAGGAATGGCAAAAATATTCATCATAGAAGTTATCATTTAGAAAGTTAATAAAAAGGAAAAACTTCAGTTCTAATATTTGAATGAGGGAAACCTAATTATACTCAATGTAAATGCCTTTATTGAAGCTACTTTTCCACTTGAATCTTGCTTTTCAAAGCCCTTAAAATGAACTTCAGAAATATCCCGGTAGTTCTCTGATTCTTTAGGAGACATGTTTTGTTAACTCATTTTACTTTTGTTAATTGGAATCTAGAGGAGAGAAGTGGAGGTGTCTGGGATACCAGAAAGTTCTGCCACATTTGCCTTGCTAATCAAAATCAAAAGAAAACCCAGACTTCACTAGGAAGAAAAGTAACTGGTAGGTCAGCATCAGCACTCATATTTCCCTTTCACCTATAGAGATTATGCTCATGAATAAACTCAAATATTTAATTTATTGCTATTAAAAAGTGCTGAGAACACTTTACTGAGGATTCAAATGCAGAAAATTTATGAGTTTGGAGACAAAAATCAGAAAATGCAGGTCTGCAATTTAGTAAACAGAGAGAGGGTGAATATCTGTGCCATAGCACATGGAGGGCAACGTCTAGGTTCTATAAAGAAATGAATATTCTGTGTAGCGACACTATAACATTAAGAAAAATGTGAAATGTGTAAAATACTTTATTGCCATCATCACACCTCCAAAATTGCTGAGTACATGATTTCTTAAACTTGGAAAAATGAATTTAAAAGTGAACACAGCAGACAATTTAACACCAAAGCAAACACAAAACAAAACAAAATGTACACTCAAATATTTGAAAAATAATTAAGGACATTTAGGAAATATAATCTGTTTTTTTGCAGTGGAAAATTTGTTGAATTCTATTAAGATTTGCCTGTTATAATATGTATGCTGTTTTGCCCATCATCAGAGACAGATTTCTCTTAAAATTTGATATTTTTTCTCACAAATATCAATTAATATTTATTTGATACCCAGTAGTAGTTCAATGATGTATATCACGGATGCTTACAACTATACTTATGCTCCATTATATAAGATAGATATCTTCTGTAAACATCAATATGATATGATTAAGCTCTTTCTGTCTTAAATATAGAAACTCACAGAATTTGCTGCCCAGTTGTGCTTGTGCTTTTGTTTTCTTATTTTTCAGCTTGGCCACATATTAAGGGATAAAAGTTAATGCATAAAGTTAGTGCTCCTGTTGCTTTTTCTCAAAATGAATCATAGTGTTCAAAGTTGTTTGTTTTGTTTAAGCCATCCAGAGAAAGTAGAATTCTTCCCTGCTGTTCGCAGTTTTGTTTTGTTTTCTGACTCTTTAAATAACCTAATTTAAAATGCCTCAGAAGAAACAGCTTTTAATCCCTTAGTACTCTTTGAATACCATAATTTGAAAATGTAAATATTACAGATGGACAGGAATGCAGACCCCAAGAATAAAGTTCTCCAGATTTATTACATCAAAGTGACACAGAAGATAGGTGTTTAGTTGCATAAGGTGTTGTTACTGAATGTTCAAGCATAAGGTAACATTGTGATACAATGTTAGTTCTCTCTGGGAAGAACAGAGAAGGTTTTCTTACCTTGTTCTAAGTTCTGCAGTCAGCTTCACTATATTTCTCAGTTAGGTTTTATTCTCTTAATTGATATGTTTTCCTTGCATATACAAGGTCTGACAATTACGTTTGCCAACGTGTTGCAACGATGTTGCTAACCTTTTTTTGATATCAGAAAGATTATTCATTATGAATTTGTACCAATCAGGCAAACAGTTAACCAAATTTGCTATTTGGAAGTGCGGAAAAAGCTGTGTGAATAAGTTAGACAACCTGAACTTTTTTGCCAACAATTCATGGCTCTCGCATCAGAACAATGCACCAGCTCACACAGCACTGTCTGCGAGGGAGTTTTTAGCCAGTAAACAAATCACTGTATTGGAACACCCTCCCTACTCACCTGATCTGGCTCCCAATGACTTCTTTCTTCACCCAAAAATAAAGGAAATATTGAAAGGAAGACATTTTGATGACATTCAGGACATCAAGGGTAATACGATGACAGCTCTGATGGCCATTGCAGAAATAGAGTTCCCAAATTGCTCTGAAGTGTGGACTAGGCACTGGTGTTGGTGCATGGTTTTCCAAGGGGAATACTTCAAAGGTGACTGTGGTGATATTCAGCAATGAGGTATGTAGCACTTTTTCTAGGGTGTGTTCGCGAACTTAATTGTCCAACCTCAAAAGTTAATGTAAAACAGTAGTAATCAAAATGGTCTCCAGAAAGTATGTACTATACATATTTCTTCTTCTAAATATATATGGTGCCAAAAAATGTATATGCATCTTAAGAAAGGAAAACTGTACTGAAATTGTAATATTCAATATATACCAGTAACAAAAGATGAATACAAGTCATGTTTGACTTCTGCAATTACAAGAGGTGTTCAAGGTGGTTACCATCAGCGTCCAGACACTTCTGATTATGGACAACTATTTTGACCAAAGTGTCCACTTGTATATATATTTTTTGGCACCCCGGGCATAGATAGACATTGTTTCCACATCTAAGAAAAATGTAAGTCTTTATACAGTTAGTGCCTCATAAGAAAAGTAATGGCTTTTTCAACTCTCAAAACCAGTAATACCTATGGCTTCATGGAAAACAATTACGATGATAAAAGGATTCTTATTATGATGTTAAGAGTCTTACATACAGTTGAGCACATCTGGCCAAAGGTTCACCTTTTTATCTGCTTTAAATTTTAGTGTCTGAGTTTCATAGCACCAAGAAGAAAATGCCAAGGTATAATTAGGTGACTTCTCTCCCATCTCCTCCCATGCCCTCCCTTCCCATCATCTGTAACCCTTTTTTCTTACTTCTACTATCCTTAAGGTTAATTACAAGACTTAAAGCACTCTTCAAACTAATTCATTATATAATATAATTTTTCCCAAATGTAAAATTTCTTGGAATCACAATATATACTCTCATGCTTAAAATAACATAGCCTACTAGGAGCTATTTTTGACCTAGTCTGTTTCTTTTCTTTTACATTGGAAGTCTTTATCATTCATCTTTATCTTGTTACATGGGTATATTACTTTAACAGAATTATTTCTGAAAAGATTTGTGTGAATTGATATCTTGTCCATTATCAAACTAAAATTGTTTATGTGTCTTTTAATTTAAAATAATTATTCTGAAAATAATTTTTAATGGGCTGTGCATATTGTTACCATATATATTGTATGTTAGTGTGTATGCATATATACAAACAACTTTTGGATTATCTGATCACCTGTTTTGTTCTTCCTTTCATTCATATCCCACACTTACATAATTTGCCAGAGTCCACCATCCTTTTCATATGTGGATCATTCCTCATTACTAGCTTTTATTCACATTAGAAGGTTTATGTCTTATTACCTTTGTATAATTTTTGGATTATGCTTTTTCATATTTGAATGGTCCACATATTCCCTTGAAGAGATCTCAGCCTCCGGTGAGTATACCTAACCCAGTAGAAAGGCCCCCGCTGCCCCAAAGAAATGGTCCTCATGGAAAAATATTTCTTATCCCTTTTTGAATTATCACACCAATTTTACATTTATCAATTTAAAATATAAATTTGAATATTCAGTATATTTTGTTGAGTAATAGACTTGACCTTTCTTGTGTATATTGAGAGGTAGGGTATATTTTCTTACATGATTTAAAAAAAATCTAATTAAACAAATTCACTTGATGCTATAATTATACTAAATATACGTAAATGAGTAGCAAACCTGTGTGAGGAATGTGTAAGTGAAGTCCATAACTGGTGAGTACAAGAATATGAGTACTAAATCCAATTAATCAAATTTATTCTGCTGTGCTCAGGTGTGCTATTTAGAAGAAGGCAACTTTAAAAAAATCATAAGAAATCATTTTCTTATGATTATGGAAAACATGTTTAAGGACCTTGACTATCTTACCTTCTTTGGGTTATGCATGGCCTTTGACTTGTTATTTGGCATTTTAATATCTAAATCCTTGATAGGACCAAGAGAAAGCCCCCTTTTTCGAATACTGATAACATGGAGGTAGTGTATTTATGTCCCTGTTTATCTGCATTTAATACCACTTCAGCCTGGAATCCTCTTCCCCTTATTGATATCCCATTGCCAATCCCAAAGTTTTTCATGATATACGAGTATCATCATAAAAACCAATTACAACATGGGCAGATGGATAACTGAGTCAGATAAAAGCTAGATTGTGTAATTACAGGAGGGTACATCTCTAGATGAAATTTTAGGTAGTCTGATAAGCTGGCCATGAAGATATTTTGATTAAATGAGACTTTCAACCTGGAAATCCTATCATTTTCCCTTAAATCCAACCATGGTGGTAACTGTTTATGTCATCTGTACATAGTACTTTTGGGACTTTGCAATTTATGAAGGAAGTTCAATGCCTTGTACAATGTTAAGATTTATGCAATAATTCTTATGGAGTTAGCAGGATTGGCACATCTTCTATGAAAGAAGAGTCTTACTGGATTAGAATAAAAGTTGCAAATGAATCCTGAGGAATAAAATATTTTAATTTACTCTATGTTGAGTATGAACATATGTACATATATAGGTATCTAAATTGTATATAATATGTATACAAAACACATTTTAAACAAGGCAGAATGACTAAATTGGTTAAATTATAGAATGTATAAGGGTGTTTGCTGTCTGTGACTATGAAGCAAGCATAGATCATTGAGTTTGTCACTCAGAAAACAGCTCTATTGATTAATCCAGTATTTTTCTTTATATGTTAATAAAAAAATCATATATACTCTAAAAGTCTTATTGGTGTGGAGATTGCTCTGCACTTGGATACACTTGGGTTTATGCAAAAAAGATTTTCTAAAATAGGTTTCATTGTGTGAGAATAGTGACATTAGTTCACTAGTTTTAAAGGGAATGGATGAACTAAATGTCATCCTAATGAAAATAACCAAATTTATATGTAAATATATACAAACATCTACATTTTAATGAAATATTAAAGAAAAACAAATTTTTATGTGTTTTTATTTGCCATAGAATTAAATCTGAATTCTCACAATGTTAGTAAAAGTCACAATTGCATTAATCTTAATAATTATTCTTTCAACTTGCTTTTATCTCCTTTTCAATATGTGTTTTGTTGCATCTAAATTTTTGTTGAGTTCTTGGTTACGTGGTGTGCATTTAAATCAGGAGAGAACTTCAGAAATCTTAATAATGGTCAAATATTCAACATAGTAGTGATGTACACTGAAATATGAATCAAAGAAAGTAATTTTGAAAACCCCACACTTGGCAGGTTTTATATCCACCAGTACAGTGTGCATTAGCATTTTTGTAGAGCTCTAGCTCTACAATGCTATGTTTTACTTTTTAATTCAATTAATGAATCACCAAGTGCTTAATCTGGATCTATTTCCATTTTCTTGTGTTTGTGTATGTATATATCAAGGACTTTTCTCTGGGCACTGACTTGTAATTTAGCAAAGAATATTCTTGCCACTAATAGCTAAAATTGATTACATACATTGGTATATACGAGGGACATTTTTTATGAATTATATAATTTACTTGTAAAAACTAATCTATGAAGTGTGCATTTTACTATTCTCATACTGTGTTGAGGATACTTAGTCTTAGAAAGGTTAAGTTACATGGCCCAGGATACACTATGGGAGGGATCTTGGGTTATAACAAGATGCTGTTTGTTTCTAGTCAGTGGTTTTGAATACCATGTCCGTGGAGCTTATGGGTTTGCAGATATTTGACTCAGGATAAGCAGCTGAATAGTGTCCTAGGACTATCAACTCTATTTAGCAGCAAAGTCTGCTCACCTGCCTTTTTCCACTAGGATTTCACTCTTCTCTTACTCCCTGTAGAGCACTTTATCATTTTCACTTTTTTGGCCTTTAACAAATGCTCTTTATCACTTTTTTAAAAAATTGTATCATTATTTTTTTAGTGTCCTTATCATTTTATAAATGCCGTCTTCTGAAGAGACAGCCTAGCGAGCTGCATCTATTCCTCTTCTCTCCTTAGAACTTAAGAATCACTGTCACTGTGCATTGTTAATGCCATGGATGAGAGAACTGAAGCTTACCTTCTCTCTGTTCCCCACATTCTAATAAACGCCTAAACCTTTTGCCACAACGGATTCGCTTATTCCCCATTCTCTTCTCTTGTTTACTTAATGTCATTCCGCAACTTCTGTATCTTTGCATATAGAACAGGTCATTTTAGTTTGAATACAATCCCAATAAACTGTTAAGATCCTCTGCTTTCTCAATTTTTATTTATTTTTTATTGACTGTTGCTCGTAATGAATAGACCATCAAGCAGGCTGGCCAATAGGTTACCTTATGTTTGTGTTTTCCTTGTAAGTGTTTGACTCCCTCCAGTTATTTTGTAGACATTTGGTAGTCTTTCTCTCATAGATTCATTGAGTACATAGGCAATGCCTTTAGTTATTTTTTCATTCTCCCTTTTCATGTACTCTCTATTGTTCCCACTACATTGCCTCTTAAAAGTAGAAATGAGTTATTTTCTATCCTTAGAAACTGAAACACCTAAAACAATGCATAACACACAGTAGGGGCTTAATGATAATTTTCTGAACTTAGTTTTGTAAAAGGACATGCTCACAACTTCAGAATTAGGCAGACTCAAATTTTAGCCTGTGGGTCAGGAATTTAAGAATGTGCTTTCCTTGCCTTCTAATGTTTTCTTCCAGTCAAATATTTGGCAATCGAGTGAAAACTTATAGATGGTTAATATTGATAGGCCAGGTTTAATATCAACTTGAAACATGAGAAATAGTTCAAATGCTTAATCAACCCGACGGAATGATATTATTCACCTGGCATAAAAAGGTTTTGACACTTTACAATTTTCTGGACTAACACAAAAATGGTTCCGAAGAATATCAAATGAAATTTTGATGAGATCTTGATATTTTTCAAAAGCAAATTAATTAATCTCTGACAGATATCAGTTTCCCTTATTTGTAATATATTCATATTTCAAAGAATGTATGGATTAAAATCTTTGACTTGTGATTAAGGATGAACGCAAAACTGCTTAGCTCAAAAAGCGTTTCCCCAAAATCTCACCTTGAAATTGTATGTGCAAAATGTGGTTTGGTTTATTTGTGTACATCAGTAGTATCTGAAAACCATGGGCCCTCTTTTCCAGGGCAATTCAGGAATCTACTGTCAAAATAATTTATTTTCCTTCATAATTTATATATTATCAGTAATTACAGATTTTCAAAGTATTTTTGCAACTTGAAATATTTCCATTTCTATTTTGTTTTTCTTCTAAATAATTGTCTGTAGAGTGTCCTGTCTCAGGCTTTTCCCTGCTTCACAATATTCGTCATTTGCCTTCTCATAAAGATTGACAGACACTTTATATCAGACAAATTAAGACAGTTGTGAGTTCTTTGATGGTTGCATTTTCCTTCTACCCTCCAGAAAATATTACCAAACCAAATGGGAACTAGTCTGAATTGGGTTACTAGCTGTGGGACTTTAGATAAGGTTCTTTCTTTAGCTTTGAGTTTCAGTTTCCCAATCCATACAATGTTAATACCCCTAACAAGAATATCTATTTTCTGTTAATGTGAGAGGAGTTAATACATGCAGAGTGCCCTGCACAAAATACTCCTAAGGCACCCTTCAGGACTTTGGGAT